>NC_079192.1:203384625-203684625 GCF_029499605.1 Hyla sarda
TGATTGGTTTCTATGGGCAACTGCATCACTCTGCACAGGTTTGGAAAAATATCCCCCATTGTTCCCTGACTAACTAGCCTAGCCTGACTTGCAAGGAGACAAAGCAACAAGCCAGGCCCATGTTTACACAGACAAGACATATGATCTTTGTTTCCCGTAGGGGGAGCCAAGAAAAGAGCAGGGCACAAAGAGTTTTAGAGGATTTATAAGACTTCCTACTGGTGAGTGCCTACCTATATTAGATAGATAGATAGAGAGATAGATAGATAGATAGATAGAGAGAGAGAGAGATAGAGAGAGAGAGAGAGAGAGAGAGAGAGAGAGAGAGAGAGAGAGAGATAGAGAGAGATAGAGAGAGAGAGAGATATATATAGAGAGAGAGAGAGAGAGATAGAGAGAGAGAGAGAGAGAGATAGAGAGAGATAGAGAGAGAGAGAGATAGAGAGAGAGATAGAGAGAGAGAGATAGAGATAGAGAGAGATAGAGAGAGAGAGATAGAGAGAGAGAGAGAGAGAGAGAGAGAGAGAGAGAGAGAGAGAGAGAGAGAGAGAGAGAGAGATAGAGAGAGAGAGATAGAGAGATAGAGAGAGAGAGAGAGAGAGACAACGCACAGCACAGATATTACTTTGGCAAAAAGACATGTTGTGCTATTATGGGGGGAATTTATCAAAGGGGAAATAGTGAGAATTGGCAAAAAATAAAAAATAAATTCTCGACATTTGCACTAAAGCCAACTGTACTCAAAAATGCTTTTTTTTTTTTTGCCAAGCTCACTAAATTGATCCTTGCTAGCAAGCATAAACTGCAGTTTAAATCTCTGCCAGGTCAGGGAGGGATGGGCTTGCTGAATTTATACAGAGGAGTGCACCTCTACTTAAATCCGGCATGCCTTTTGCGCTGGCTGGGGATTTAGTTAGATCGATATGTGAGATGCTGGTCTTTTCAAAACCGGAATACCCTTTTAGCCTACAATCTAGTTACTCCTTTCTATTTACCCCCTATTCTTCATAAGCTGAAGACTGTAGAAGTGATGAGAGTTGGTAAGGGGAAATTAGAAAAAGTTGGGGGAAATTAGAAAAAGTTTGAAATAATGGAGACATCTAGGTGTGTACACAAAATGGTAGAGTATATATAATCAGAAGTATTTGCAAAGTTGCTTATTTTTTATTTAATGTAGATTGCAGCAATAGAGAAAAATGGATAACTGTTTATACCCTTTAAGTTGTGAGCAACTCAGTTGTTCATAAATGATGCAGAACATAAGACTAGTCCTGTGTAAAAGTACCATCATAAATGTAATCTTATAATATAAAAAAAATAAAACAAAGCCATTTACTTTCTGAAATCCTAGATCCATATTTCATACACTGTAGGAGAACAAAATCCCAGCATGATTTGATTGTATTGTGAAACACCAAGGTTGCACACAGCAGAAGAATGCTACCAAAACACCCCGAGAAGTAATATTCAATACTGGCAGCCAGCATGAAGCATTTAAACAGCTGAATGTTCCAATGACATTTACTGCTACAATAAAACATTTCCAAAGGACAAGATTAAAAACAAAATAATATATATATGAATCAATATTGATGGGAATGACACAAGTCTGAGATTTATGCCCCCCTCTTCTAATTGCTGCCGCCACAATACACATGGTCATGCTTTATTGGATGTATCTGGGCTTGTGTAGCCTGAAGCATTTGTCAGATAATCCTATGGATTTAAGAAAGATGAACTCCATTCCCCTCAAATTTCCTCTGTCGACAGCACAAAAAAACCTTTTCATGTCTTTTTTTCCTAATGGGCTGAGTATAGGCAGCGTAATGGATATAACTCAAGTTTTCAAATAGCAACATAAGGCTTTATTAGGATAGACCATGAACAAATATTTCACCTAAAATGTACTGTATACTAATCTGATGGCAATGCACTAAACTAAAAATAGGTGGGAGTTAACTGAGTAACAGGTAAGTAAGGAGATCAGTTACCCATTGGCCCTGATTTATTAAACTGTGTCAGAAAATTTGAAGTGATTTTCCCCACAGCAACCAATCACAGCTCAGCTTTAACTTTACCTCAGCTTGTTTGCTGAGCTGTGATTGGTTGCTGTGGAGAAATATCTCCTTTTTTTTTCTCTCACACAGTTTGATAAATCTGGACCATAGAGTTTACAGCTATGTGATTTTTTGCCCTTCTCCAACATGCTCGCCAAATGGGCAGGGCTTGAGAGAGATTGACGACATGGTTTCACGAGAAGGGGGCATGGTCGCCCCAGTGCACCAAATGTAACACAGTTTACACTCGCTAGCAAGCCTAGCGAGTGTTTCAGGGACAGATCCACTTCAACAGGATGTCCTCCTGATGAAGTGAATCTGTCCACGAAACGATTGTCGAGGGTTCACTCTGGTCCCCATATGGCTAGAGGCACCATGAGCATCCCAGGTAATGTGTATTAATATCGATGTTGTTTGCATTGTGCTTATTGATTTTTTTGCACTTTGCTTTATGAGTTGTTACATGGCTTGCTGTGAGCTTTAGGCCCTTTTCACACTACAAAACTACTCTGTTTTAAAAATCCGTTTGAAATTCTGTCAGAAAAGGTTAAAAAAAATGATGTTATACGTCCGTTACAAAATCTCATTAAAGTCTATGGGATTTTTTTATTATCAGTAAAGATCCGTAATAGTCCGTTATGACTAACGGACGTTAGTTTTTTCAGAACATGTGACGGGACTTGCACAAATTTTTTTTTCAGTTTCAAGTAACGGATATATTAACGTCCGTCATATTTTAACATTGAAGTCTATGGCCGACGGACGTTAGTAAATTAATCCGTAAATGTCCGTTATTGTAACGGACGTTAATTTTACTGAGCATGCTCAGTAAAGCCTTCTCAAGGCTGGTTACATGGTTTTGCTCACGCCCCCTCCCTCTCTCTACTTCCTTGATCCTGCAGGAGGCAGCAGCAGCAGGATCCATACAAATCTGACGTAATCCTACGTAACCCTTCACAATTTCCTCAAATTTTATTACCCCTCACTGAAGGTGAGTACATGTGTGGTTATATTTTTTATTTTATTTTTTCTACTTATTCAGTGTATTTGGGAACATGTGCTTGTAGCTGCGTGCATTTTTGTCCGCAGTTTGTATGGGGTAATTAATGTTTGGTAGTGAAGTTTGCATTATCATTTTAGACCGTGTGGTGCCACTCTGCGCCATTTTTCTGTCAGCCATGTTCTTGCATTTTTGCAGGTCATTTGCATTTTTGCAAGCCGTTTGTGTGTGGTATTGAATGCTTTAGGTAGGGAAGTTTGCATTATGATTTTAGACCGTGTGGTGCCACTCTGCGCCATTTTTCTGTCAGCCATGTTCTTGCATTTTTGCAGGACATTTGCATTTTTGCAAGCCGTTTGTGTGTGGTATTGAATGCTTTAGGTAGGGAAGTTTGCATTATGATTTTGGACCGTGTGGTGCCACTCTACGCCATTTTTCTGTCCACCATGTACTTGCATTTTTGCAGGACATATGCACTTTTGCACGCAGTTTTGATGGGGGCATGAATGATGTTGCTAGGGTAGTGTGCAGATTGATTTTGAACCTTGTGGCGCAACTTTGCCTTTTGTATATATTTGATTTATTCATCCTTTTTTATCTTCCAAAGTGACATTTTTTTCTCCTTTATATTTTTTCTTTATAGAAAAAATGTCAAAGAAATTTCTCAAAGTAAAAAATGTTGAAAAAAAAGATAAGAATTCCTGATGACACCTCAGAAGACGATTCTGAATCTGGGAGCAACACGTCTTCAAGCTCCAGTGTGAGTATTTTTATATTTTTTGAAAAATTATATATCAATTTATTTGCATTTTTAATATTTAATTTAAACATAATTTTTTTTATTTTTTCTATCATCATATTTCAAATCCTAAAAAAGTTTAAACTTCTAGGAGGCCAGCTATGAAAAATTTTATTCCTCAGTCTTTGACTCAAGTGTGAGTATTTACCCATTTGAGTAATCAGCATAAATTACTTTAAGTAATTTTTTTTTCTGGGTTTTACAGCATAAAAAAGTTCCTGAACAGGAGCTTTCTGCCCAGGAATCCAAGGAGGAGAGTGTCCCTCAAGTGTCGTCCCCCTGGACTCCCAGGATAAGCCTTCCAAAGAGCCCGAACCAGTATGTATAGTACCAATTTTTGCATTTTGTTGTACATCTTTTAAAACGTATATTAAATCATTTTTTTTTATATAGCGTCCCGCACCTCAGCCCGCACCCACAAGAGGCAGAGTCCTTAGTATTCGTGGCAGAGGACGTGGTCACGTGAGTATTTTATAGATTGTGATTTCTTGCATAGTCAAATGAATACACTATAGTTTTTGAAAAACTAATCACATAATCTTTATATTTCCAGGGCTGCGCTCGGTCTGGTCGGGCTTATGAAGGGCAGGGCAGGCCCATGTGATCATGGATGACACCTTACTGATCGCAATGATCGAGGCTCGTCCTGCTCATTGGGATAAGTCCGACCAGAATCCCGCCAAGCGTGAGCAATGCCGGGCTCTTTGGATGGAGATATACAGAGCAATCTAACACCTGGGAGGACCTGTCCACACATGAGTGATGGATTGTCTGTAAAGATGTTTTACATTTTTTCATGATTTTATATGTTTTTTTATTGTTTTTATTAATAAACCTATTTCTAGGTGATAGAATCAAAAATCACTGGCACTCCATCAGGGATCGGCACATGAGGGACCTAAGGGAGGAGGAACAGAGGCCCAGTGGATCTGGGGCCTCCCACAAAACACCATATGTCCACTGCACACTCCTCGGATTCCTGCAAAAATGCCATGATATGCGGAAGTATGTCATGTCTTTTTATTCTCCCTTTGTAAATTTAAATATTTTGGAAAAACAAAACTAATAATTTTTTTTAATCTTTCTCTTTCATAACACAATCCAGTGTCAACATGGCTCCATTGCCACCACCAGGACCCCCCTCCAAACCCCTCCATAGCCCATCCCCTGACACTGCTGATCAGGGGCAAGAAGATTCTCCCCTACCAGCTTCCTCATTGTTCCGACCAAATCGCCAGAGGATTGAAGTATCCTTAGGAGATTTGGTCCGGCCGTTGGGGACTGGTAGGAGACAGCAAGGGACCCTGGAAGATCTCATAAAGCTCACAAAGGAGAGCTTTATGAGATTGGATGATAGAGTGGAAGCCTTAAGGGAGGAGTTTTGCTGGTCACGGCAGGCGGGGGCAGGGCCGTCAACTGGTCCCCCTTCGGACGTTCTACTCCATCTCCAGAGCTTGGCTCCCTTTGTGGAGAAATTGCCCTTTGAGAAGCAGTTTCAGTTCCGCAAGGAGTCAACAGACCTTGTGCTTAGACTCTGCTGTCCCACTCCAGACACTCCCTCCCCCCCTCACAACTCCACCAAACCTGCCGACCCCCCCCCCCCTTATCACTCCCCGTATTTACACATATTCCCTACCCCAAGTTCACCAGGTCGTCACCGTTCACCATCCCTTCACCGTTCACCAGCCCGTCACCGTACCACAACCAGCCAACGTTCCCGCTCCCGCCATTGTTCCCCAGCCCGTCACCGCTCCCCAGCACACCACCGCTCCAGCCACCGCTCCCGGTCCCACACCCTGCCCCACTCCCTGGGAACTCCACAGCATTTTGGCCCTACATCCACACCCTCCAATAGTATGGTCCAAATGCTGTCCCAGGGAGAACCCTCTTCATTTTCAACCCCATCCTTCACACCTCTTCCCAATTTTCCTCTGCCACCCAATATTCCCACCCCTGTCACTCCTTTTCAACAATATTCCTTTACCCATCCAAATTCCGTGGAAACGCCCAGAGTCTACCCATAAGGTAGAGTTGACTCCTTGTGGCCCCCGGAGGACCCCAGTTCCCATGACCCTTCCCAAGTCCCTTCCCAGCCCTCTTTCACAGACCTATGATGTGACCTCCCTGTGACCTCCCTACATACTTATGGCAAGCCTGTGGGGATATTGTTGTTTTGGCACTAAAGCCATGTCTTAAAAAAAAGCCATGTTTTAGTTAAATTATTTTTATTTAAAAAAATATATATAAATAAATAAAAAAAAACATAAAAGTATTTCTCTTTTAAAACGATTTATTGACTTTGTCTATTTTTTTTACACAAATCAAGGTTTTGCTTTCAGGATATTAAAGGCCTTCTACCACCCAGTGTTTCATTCACAATGTTGTGGTAGAAGGTGCAACTCTACTATCTTGAAATCAAAATGCGGATAAGCACAATGCTAGCATGATGTTTGAGGATGTACATTCCATGCCCCAGTGTAGACGTGACACTGGGCCGTAGAATGTACCCCCTCCAACATCAATGTGTACAAACACAACATGATATAAGCACATTGCTAGCATGATGTTGGAGGATGTACATTCTATGCTCCAGTATAGACTTGACACTGGGCCATAGAATGTAAACCTTCCAACATCATGCAATCAATTTGTACAAACACAGCAGGATATAAGCACATTGCTAGCATGATGTTGGAGGGTGTACATTCTATGCCCCAGTGTAGACATGACACTGGGCCATAGAATGTACACTCCAACATCATGCAATCAATGTGTACAAACACAACATGATATAAGCACATTGCTAGCATGATGTTGGAGGGTGTACATTCTATGCCCCAGTGTAGATGTGACACTGGGCCATAGAATGTACACTCCAACATCATGCAATCAATGTGTACAAACACAACATGATATAAGCACATTGCTAGCATGATGTTTGAGGGTGAACATTCTATGCCCCAGTGGAGACGTGACACTGGGCTGTAGAATGTACACCCTCCAACATCATGCAAGCAATCAAACATACAATGATATAAACATAAGCTAAAGATCTTTATTGCAAAACAAAATATAAAGAATTCCAACAAAGTTCACAACATTTGATCCTGCCAAGACACCATGTCAGCTTCGGTCAGGAAATACTGTGAAAAATAGTCTCTGAGATGCATGATGGCCTGGGTAGATCTTCTGGATGTCTGCTGTAGTCCAGGCAGAGCTGATTCAACTTCTTCTGCATCACTGGGGGAAGGCTCCTTGGTTAGGATGAATTTGTGTAGAACAGCAGCTGCCTTAACAACCTGATCAACCACGTCTGGGTGCAATTGGATTGGCCGTGTGAATATTCGCCATTTGCCAACAAAAATTCCAAAGGCACGTGACTGTCTTGCACGTGACAGTCTGTAATTAAAGATCCGCTTGCGTTGGTCTAGTACTCGATGAGTAGGGCTTCAGCAAGTTGCCACACATCTGGAAAGCCTCATCCCCAATAAAAACAAAAGGCATTGGAGGTCCATCGGTCCCAGGAAAGGCCCTTGGTTCAGGAAGTCCCATCTCACCAGAGTAGATCCTCCTCCCATGTTCTTGAACACACGTGAGTCTTCGGTTCTTCCATATGACCCGATGTCCACTGCGATGAATCTGTACTGTGCATCCGCAATGGCCATAAGTATGATGGAGAAGAACTTCTTGTAGTTGAAGTACTCTGACCCCGTGTGCGCTGGCTTCTGGATCCTGATGTGCTTCCCATCGATTGCACCTACACAGTTTGGAAACTGTTACTTTGTGGAACTTCTCTGCAATTTGAAGCCAAAGTTCTGGAGAAGGCTGTGGGAGAAATTCTTCTAGAAGGCAATCCCACAGGGCATTGCAGGTGGTCCGAACAATCCCAGAGATGGTGGAAATTCCCAGGCGAAACTGGAAGGGGAGCGACGAAAAACTCTCAACGGATGCCAGGAACCTTAAAAAAATAAAAATAAAAAGGGGGGTTTAGTATTTTGTAGAACACAATGCAAGAAAAAAAGCAAAAAAATAAATACATACCTGAGGGTTATGATTAGGCTTTCCTCTGGTGAGATGCCCCTTCTCAGGTGGGTGTCTTGCCGACGTATCCGTTCACTGATGCGTGCTAGAAGGTCATCGAATGTTGATACAGACATCCGTACGTAGCTTGCAAACTTCTTGGGGTGCTGCCGCAGCTCCACATACAAAGTGCTGTGAACCCCGTGGGTCATCTGTGCCAGTGATGGGATGGATCCAATATCTTCGGCTGCGTTGTCGGCATCTTTCAGCATCTCGTATTCTTCTTCTCATTCTTTGGACACGCCACAGCAGAACAGCGTAACTGTAGGAAAGGTAGGTGGGAAACATGGTGAAATAAAAATTTTTTTTTTTTTTTTTAATCTAAGAGCCGAGGAACGTGCTCTCGAATCACCCAGAGTGCAAGAAAAAGTGAAACCGTGTTACACTAAAAAAACGTGCACAGAGGATGCAGTCTATCGCAAGCCCTTCTCCAATAGGAGAGAGGCCCCCCAACAAACCTTACCCTTCGCCTCTGGACCAAAAGGTACCTGCAAGGTTCCAGGTTCGATGTCCCTTTTCGCCGAAGCTACTAAGGGACCACAAATGCTCCCGGCATCCCCCTTGGCGTTAGCCAAGGTATCTGCCCGCAGAGCCGATAACGGTTGGTACCCTGCCAAAGCAGGATTACCCAGGGTGTTTGCAGGGAGGTGCGGAACCTAATGGCCACACACACCTCCCCTAGACCGCCAGGAGGGACACCCAGAAGGACTACCGCATCCTGACAAATCCTGTGGACACACAACACGCAAAAAGAGACACAGTGAGACAAAAAATAATAAATAAGTGAATGTGTGCAGATATAATGCCCGGACATCTGGCCGGATCTATAAAAATGTCTCTGATCCTAGCCAGAAGGCCAGGAATCAAGAGGTGAGTGCCACAAGGTGAAGAGATTATGGTGCCCGTGCTTCAATTCAGTGAGCCAGTACACCCAGTGAGTTTTGGCACCTCGGGGTCACCATTCCCCGAGGCACAAAAGTACCTCGGCTCTAGATCCTCTCAGCCTCATGGCGAGACCCGGAGGAAGCAGGTCATATCGGGGCAGCCGTTGGGCTGATTCATCAGAACCAGCCCCAGAACGCCCCGGTAAACCTGCTCCCTACCATGCAGCACCCATCCCCACCAGTCCCACACTGGCGTCACCTGCCAATAGCATGAAACTGATAAGAACAGATACTACACTCGATCTTAGCCAAAAGACCGAGAAGCGATGGTGAAATTAAAATATGGTCTAGTCTGTACTCACCTCAGTGCTGAAATTCAGACTGCTAGAAGATCATTGAAGACCCTTTTTATACCCTACACTTTGAATAGGAGTCGGAGCTTCTATTGTGTCAAGGTGTGAACAGGTAGGAGAGTTCAGGAAAGGGTGAAAGGTTTTTACTAACGGACGTTAGAAAGACATGCTATAACGGATCTTTACGGATAAACATTTATCCGTTACAATAACAGAAGAATGGTAAAATATTCATCCATATGTATCCGTTAATTCATCCGTTCATAAACGTCCGTAAATAGCTTTAAAAATAGCACCAACGGATATTTAACCCCTTAAGGATGCAGGGTTTTTCCGTTTTTGCATTTTCATTTTTTCCTCATCACCTTCTAAAAATCATAACACTTTCAATTTTGCACATAAAATTCCATATGATGGCTTATTTCTTGCGCCACCAATTCTACTTTGCAGTGGCATTAGTCATTTCACCCAAAAATCCACGGCAAAACGGAAAAAAAATTCATTGTGAGAAAAAATGTCATTTTGTAACTTTCGGGGGTTTCCGTTTCTACGCAGTTAATTTTTCGGTAAAAATAACACCTTATCTTTATTCTGTAGGTCCATATGGTTAAAATGATACCCTACTTATATAGGTTGGATATTGTCGTACTTCGAAAAAAATCATAACTACATGCAGGAAAATTTATATGTTAAAAATTCTCATCTTCTAACCCCTATAACTTTTTTCTATTTTTCTGCGTACGGGCCGGTATGAGGGCTAATTTTTTGTGCAGTGTTCTGAAGTTTTTATCGGTACCATTTTTGTATTGATTGGATTTTTGATCACTTCTTATTAATTTTTTCATAATATAAAAAGTGACCAAAAATACACTATTTTGGACTGTGGAATTTCTTTGCGCGCACGCCATTGACAGTGCGATTTAATTAACGATATATTTTTATAGTTCGGACATTTCCGCACGCGGCGATACTACATATGTTTATTTTTACTTACACTTTTTTTTTTATGGGAAAAGGTTCAAGATTCAAACTTTTATTAGGGAAGGGGTTAAATGACCTTTGTTATCTTTTTTTTTCACTTTTTTTTGCAGTGTTATAGCTCCCATAGGGATCTATACACTGATCTCCTATGCTGATCCCTGCAAAGCCATAGCTTTGCACGGATCAGTGACATAGGGGCTTGATTGCTCAAGCCTGTAGCTCAGGCTTGGAGCAATCAATCGACGATCAGATGCCGCAGAGTCAGGTAAGGAGACCTCCGCCTGTGTCCCAGCTGATCGGAACATCGCGACTGAGCTGCCGAGAAGCGTTTACTTTAGTTTTCAGATGTTGTGGTCAACTTTGATCGCCGCGTCTGAAGGGTTAACAGCGCGCGGCACAACGATCGATGATTAGCAGCCGAGACCGACCCGATGTGATGCGGGGTCACGGCATGATCCTGTTTTAAACACTGGGACCGGGCGTACAGGTACGCCCTACATCCTTAAGGAGTTAAAAACGGAAAAACAATCAATAGTGTGAAAGAAGCCTTATAATTACGATCTATAGACTGCCTTGTGGGTGCACCAGTGGAATTGGGGTACATGTAATTTTAGGGTTTCTGGGGTATCTTTGTCCTTGTCTGTAATGTAATTTGTGTAATAAAGATTGATTTTGTATTCTATATTGACCCAATACGGCCACTACACAATGTACTGAGAAAAAACTATAGTGACCTATGGGGGCATCACTGAGGATTTTGACTCATGTAGGTGCTTTTCAGAAAACCCTTTATATCTGAACTCCTTCCCACAGAACAATACCTTTGCGCATTCTGCTGTATATATGGCATTCATTAAATATGTGCTCCCGCAGCGCTGATCGGGTTCATTAGCTAAAATCCCGGGGTGTCTGGCGGGAGACCACTCCCGCCTGACACCCCGGGACCCCAGTTGATTAACCCGATCAGTGATTGAGTGGGTGTGCATGTGCGGCGGAATCGGCGGGATTGGGAGTTGTGCAGCGGGTGTCTGGAGGTCTGGTGGCGATGAGGAGGCTGGTGAGTACTCTCCCCCTTACAATTTGCTAAACTGCAACTCCTAGCATGCCCAGACAGTCTGGGCATGCTGGGAGTTGTAGTTTTGCAACATCTGGAGGACCACTGTGTAGTGGTCTCTAAACTATGGCAATCCCTGTGTTGGAAAACTACTACTCCCAGCATGTCCAGACAGCCAATGCCTGTCTAAGCATGCTGGGAGTTGTATTTTTGCAACATCTGGAGGACCGCAGTTTGAAGACCACTGTGTAGTGGTCTCTAAACTGTGGCCATCCCTTTGTTGGAAAACTACAACTCACAGCATGCCCAGACAGCTAAAGGCTGTCTGGGCATGCTGGCAGTTATAGTTTTGCAACATCTGAAGGGCCACACCTTGGCAACCACTGGTCTGCAGCCTGCCCCTAGCTTTTTATGGGGTGCAGGCACTTTTTTGGGAGGTCCGTGCCACCAGCGACCATTCTGTGCTGTGCACCCAGACCGTACCCCATGTGCAGACCGCACTGATTGCTGATCAGTGAATTATTACTTTTTTGGGGTACAGTCAGAACAGTCGCTGGTAGCACGGACCAGAAACACCTAAAAAAAAAAAAAGCTTGAAGAAGAAAAACCTGTACCCAAAAAAAGTGCTGATCAGTAATAATTCACTGATTAGCAATCAGCGCATTCCAGTCGCTGGTGGCACGGACCGCATACGCTCCCCATAAAGTGCAATAAAAATAAATAACCTGCAGCTCAAAAAAAGCCTACAGTAAATGTAAAAATCCCTACACCAACACTACACACTGAAATAAAGTGAAAACACTACACTAACAACCCCCTCCTCCCCCTATGAAAAGCCTTTTCGGTGGGGGAGGCATACGCCATGTGCTTCCCTTCGACACCAAGACCACCAATTTGGGAGAGGAGAAAGACCCCACATTTCTTTCTCCTCCCCCATCATCATCCAGTAAAGATGAGCCCCCCCAGAAGGCGCTGCAGGGCAATAACAGTAGAGGTCCCCCATACTAGTGACTCTGTCCCCTATACAATTCCCCCTGTCCCTCCGTTTCCCCCCCCCCTCCCCATATAGGTGACCCTGTCTGGACCCCAGTCCCGGTGGGGTCACCTATATGAGCCACTGATATCTAGGTTTGTTGGCCGCTTAGGAAGCCAAATCGACCCCACAGTCCTCAATGAAATGGACTTTGTCAATTGATGGTGGCTCAAACAAACTTTTGCAGCCCAGCACCCCAATGCCTTCTTGTGCACACGGCAGAATTCCTGCTTCAGATGTCTCTGCAGCAGAAATACCAAATTCGGACTCCGCAGTAAGCATAGACATGTCTGTTCTTCCTGTGGAGTCCAAACAGAAGTGCATTGCCATCTATGAGACTGTGTACTTCCCAGTATTCATAGCACCAACATGTTCTGCCAACAGTTGTCTTCAACAGTTGCAAAACTACAACTCCCAGCATGCCCAGACAGACTTTGACATGTGGTGGGGGAGGGGGGCATTCACTGTTCTGACACAATAGGGGCTTTTTAAACGCACATGGCCCTAGACTTGAATTCCAGCCAAATTCTCTCTCCAAAAGCCCAATGGTGCTCCTTCTCTTATGCGCCCTGTTGTATGCCCATAAAGCACTTTACAGCCACATATGGGGTATTTTCATACTCAGGAGAAATGGAGTTAAAAATTTGGGGGGCTTTTTATCCTATTACCCCTTGCGAAAATGAAAAATTTGGTGGAACACCAGCAGTGGGGTGTTAAGGTTCACTGTGCCCCTTGTTACTTTCCTTGAGGAGTGCAGTTTGCCAAATAGTATGCCATGTGTTTTTTTTTTTTTTTTTTTTTTTTGCTGTTCTGCCACCATGGGGGCTTCTTAAATGCAACATACCCCCTAAAAACAATTTCAGCAAAATTCTCTCTCCAAAAGCCAAATTTTGCTCCATGTATTCTGAGCATTGTAGTGCACTGGTAGAGCACTTTATGTCCCCATGAGGTATTTGCATACTCAGAAGAGATGGGGTTATAAATTTTGGGGGGCTTTTTTTCTTATTACCCCTTGTGAAAATGAAAAATTTGTGGTAACACCAGCATTTTAGCGAAAAAAAATCTAATTTTTCATTTTCACGTCCAACTTCAACAAAAATTTATACAAACACCTGTGGGGCATCAAGGCTCACTGTACCCCTTTTTTGCTATAAATTTTTTTGCTATTCTGGCACCATGGGGGCTTACTAAATGCCCCCCCAAAAAAAACAAAAAAAAACATTTCAGCAAAATTCTCTCTCGAAAATCCCAAAGTTGCTCATATGAGGTATTTCCATACTCGAGAGAAATTGGGTTACAAATTTTGGGGGGCTTAATCTCCTTATACCACTTTTAAAATTGAAAAAAATGGGGCTACAAGAACATGTTACTGCTAAAACATTTTGATTTTCAGTTTTCTCTTCCACTTTGCTGCTCAAATCCACTTTAAACTGAACTGGCCGCTAAAATATTAAAATTTAGAATTTTTCGAGAAAATTTGGAAAATTGTATGTCTTCAAAAATTAACAATATGTCAACTTTATGATTATGAATTTTCAAAATTTTAATTAAATCTGAGTTTTTCACAAAGAAATTATGCAAGTATAGATGAAAATTTTGCACTATATTAAAGTACAATATGTCAGGAAAAACTATCTCTGAATCAAATTCTTTAAGTAAAAGCATCCCAGGGTTATTAATACATAAAGTGAAGGTGGTCAGATTTGCCCCTTACGGGGTTAAGCAATGATAAAGACAAGCTGAAAAGAGGTGGGGAAAAGCATTGACAAAACCTAAATATAAGCGCAGACAACAGTCCAACACTACTTTAGAGAAGCCTTAAGCCGAATATTACATTCTGTAGTGTAGATGCATTTTGGAGATGTTATTTTTAAGCTCTTAAATTACCTTTCTGAATAATGAGTGAAGGAAACTGCCAGATCTGTAAAGGTATAAGGTGTCGGATGAGTGACTTTAATAGAGAGTTGCCGGAGGTTAGGGTGCCTGATTTCCCAAGTGGGATCCAGTCCCAGGTGTTAGATAGAACAGTTATTATTTAACTACCAAAAAGTAATCTAAAGGGCAAGGGCTTATTCCAGTGCAAAGATTTTACAGTAATAATATCTTCAAAGTGCTTACAGCTATTAATATGGTCCTCCTGAGCTGTTAAACTGCTTCCTTTGTTGAAGTCTAACATATTGTAGCATTTTCAGAATTATTTATAGGATGATTCAAAAAGAATGGTGCAAAATTAAAATCCTGTTAGTAAAGTACCATCATTGATAAATGGCCAGTGACAGAAAATCAAAGCTAAACTGGCTTATTTGACATAAGATGGCAACCTAAAAGCAAGAAAATCTTTTTGCTTTTTGGAATTTTCAAGAACAGGTCCGTTGTGGACAGTAGATGGAATGCGAATACACTTGCAACATATTCAGGGTGCAGTCCCTTTAGTATTTCTCAAGTCAAAAGCTCACAAAGTCTATTACACGGCTTTTACCTTATGGAGAATTACTTTAACTTAAAACACAGCGCACAGTTCAACTTGTTTGTAACTTTTTTGCTATTTGCACCACTTATTTCTTGACATGTTTTGCAACTTTTTCTCAACCAGCAAAAGGAGAGTATTTATAGATGCTGATCCCACATAGTTCTCTTACTGATCCAGTTACCCATAGTCCCATAATTCTCCACACTCTTCAGCCATCTGCTAGGCTCTGTCCAGGCAGTAGGATTAACAGTCCTAGTACTATGCTGTAATGAGGCTATACGAAGATCCAGAACAATACACAGCCACTTAGAGGTAAAGCTAGGCTTTTCTGCAACGGAGACAAAAATTCAGTTTTTCACTTCTAGCTCCACAGTATCCACCTTTAAGTCTGATGCAAGGCACCTTGCAAACGAACACCTCCTTGGCATTGAGGAACACCATTTCTTGCATTTTCAACTAACACATGAATGGTGACCCCACTCCTTCACTACGTTCTGAGGAGTGCCCAGACTTTATTGGGTACATGGGTACATTATAGCATACTACACAACATAACATTGAATGTATGGGTAGATATTGAGAATGACAAATCTCAAACTATGGTAACTTCAAAAATCAAGTAGAAGCAGCTAAAGGATACCTTTAGCTAAAATAACTTTCAGCTTTTAAAGCCAAAATTATTTGGAAATATGGTTTTAAATGGGTTAAATATTGGAAATGTAAATTCCATTTAGATCCAAAAGCCCCAAAGCTGAACATCTCCTAGATATCAGATATTCTGGAGGAAAGGCAGTTGAGCAGTCATCTGTGGACATGGGTAATCATAGCAAAACTGCATGAAACAGAGCGTGCTCTATATTCAAGGCAGTGTGAAGCAGAAAGAGGCTAACTGCGAGATTGAAGAATTGAAAAGCAAGAAGCACATGACAAACAGAGAAAACTCATTTATGCAGGCAATACACCATGTGCATACAATGTGCTGCAAATCTTTCCATTAGTATTGGGAACATGGAATAACACATTATGTAAGCTGAACTATTCCTCAGTTTTCCATGAAGTGGTCAGTTTTATTTATAGCCTCTTCATTGGAATGTTACTTTAATATGAACCATATTAAAATGAAAAGGATGTCACATTATTTCTAATGTTGGTTATAAATAGAGATGAGCAAACTTTTAAAGAATTCGATTCGGCCGGTTCACCGAATTTTTCCGCAAAAATTCAGTTTGATCCAAATTTATTTGCAGCGAATCTATATTAAAAATGGCTATTTCTGGACTACAGAGACCCTCAATAGGGGTGTAGAACACTTTGCTTTGTTCTAACATGCATATGGAGTTTGCTGGGGTAGTGAAATAATACTGTTATTCAGTATGACATGCAGATTACAGGCATCGCTATTAGAATCACTGCCGCAGAATGGCAGAATCACAGAGCCTGGAGATGGCATCAGTGTGAGGAGACCATATAGAGGCTGAATGACACAGCGTGGAGGTGTTGGCAGCATGAGGAAACCATAAAGTGGCTGAATAACACAGCGTGGAGGTGTTGGCAGCATGAGGACACCATATAGTGGCTGAATGACACAGCATGGGGGTGTTGGCAGCATGAGGAGATCATGAATGACACAGTGTGGAGGTGTTGGCAGCATGAGACCATATAGTGGCTAAATGACACAGCTTGGAAGTGTTGGCAGCATGAGGAGACCATATAGTGGCTAAATGACACAGCTTGGAAGTGTTGGCAGCATGAGGAGACCATATAGTGGCTGAATGACACGGCTTGGATGTGGCTAAGGCATGTGGAGACCATATAGTGGCTGTATCACACATCCTGGAGGTGTTGGCAGCATGAGGAGACCCTATAGTGGCTGAATGACACAGCAAGGAGTTGTTGGCAGCATGAGGAGACCATTTAGTGGCTGAATGACACAGCCTGGAGTTGGCTGAAGGATGTGGAGACCATATAGTGGCTGAATGGCACAGCTTGGAGTTTTTGGCAGCATGAATACACCATATGGTGGCTGAATGGCACAGCCTGGAGGAGGCTGAAGCATGGAGAGACCATAAAATGGCTGAATGGCACAGCCTGGAGGTGGCTGAAGCATGAGGAGACCATATACTGGCTGAATGGCACAGCCTGGAGTTGACTGAAGCATGAGGAGACCATATTGTGGCTGAATGGCACAGCCTGGAGTTTGCTGAAGTATGAAATGACCATATAGTGTCTGAATGGTCAAATATAACAAGGAGTCATATGTCACATGGCAGCACAAAGACAGAACCTGGAGGTGGCATCAGCATGAGGAGACCATATAGTGGCTGAATGACACAGCATGGAGTTGTTGGCAGCATGAGGAGACCATATACTGGCTAAATGACACAGCGTGGAGGTGTTGGCAGCATGAGGAGACCATATAGTGGCTAAATGACACAGCGTAGAGGTGTTGGCAGCATGAGGAGACCTTATAGTGCCTGAATGACACAGCCTGGAGTTGGCTGAAGCATGAGGAGACCATATAGTGGCTGAATGGCACAACCTGGAGTTTGTGGCAGGTTAAACAGACCACACAGTGGCTGAATGGCACAGCCTGGAGGAGGCTGAAGCATTAGGAGACCATATAGTGGCTGAATGGCACAGCCTAGAGGTGGCTGAAGCATGAGGAGACCATATTGTGGCTGAATGGCACAGCCTGGAGGTGGCTGAAGCATGAGGAGACCATATTGTGGCTGAATGGCACAGCCTGGAGGTGGCTGAAGCATGAGGAGACCATATAGTGGCTGAATGGAACAGCTTGGAGATTGCTGAAGCATAAGGAGACCATATAGTGGCTGAATGGCACAGCCTGGAGGAGGCTGAAGCATGAGGAGACCATATAGTGGCTGAATGGCACAGCCTGGAGTTTGTGGTAGGATAAACAGACCATATAGTGGCTGAAGCATGAGACAACCATATTGTGGCAGAATGGCACAGCCTGGATTTGGCTGAAGCACGAGGAGACCATATAGTGGCTGAATGGCAGAGACTGGAACTGGCTGAAGTATGAAAAGACCATATAGTGTCTGAATGGTACAGCCTGGGGTGGGCTGAAGCATGAGAACAGACCATGTAGTGGCTGAATGATACATTTTGGAGGTGGCAGCAGCATCAGGAGTCCTGAAAGTGACCCGGTGACAGAGTGGTGCAGCGAGTGTCAATACCAGTACCCAGTGACGAAGGTGGACGAAAAAAGGTCTGATGCAGAAGAATGTTTGTAACTGGGGAGCAGCGCCTTAAATCTGTTTGGCACTATCCCTATTTGTGAAGTGTTGGTGTGGCACCATGGTCAATCTACTCTGATGCATCAGGCACTGGTGGTTGGAAATACTGGCTGATCCATGCCTGATTCATCTTCACAAAGGTCAGTCTCTCCACATTTTTTGTGGACAGACGAGTTCTCCTTAGGGGGAATATGGCCTCCGCCACATTAACACCCGCTCTGATGGCCCACTACTAGCCGGAAAGGACAGCTTTTCCAGGGCAAACTCTGCTAGTTGCGGCCACAAATCAGTTTGGCTGCCCAGAAGTTCAGTGGATCTTCAAGGTGTGTTGGCATGGGCATGTCAAGGTATGCCACCACCTGCTGGTTCAAGTCCTGCTCCAGGTGTACCTGCTGCTAATGAGTTGCTTCACTATGTGGGTGAAGAAAGCTACTCATCAGCGACTGTAGACTCAGGCTGCTGCTGATGGAGCTCTTACTGCTTCTGCCACCTCACCCCTCCCCAGCAGCCATGGCAGTGGAAGGTGAGCGCAGAGGGCCCCTAGATTCAGACCTGCTAGTGGATGGACGATGGTGCATAGGATGCCTCTGTAGTAGGTCACTTTGTCTTTTCCCTCTCAGTGGGTGTAAAAAAGGCCCCTATTTTGTGGCAGTAGTGAGGGTCCAATAAGGTGGAGATCCAGAAGTCATACTGCTGCCAAATGGTGACAATTTGGCTGTCACTACGCAAGCAAGTGAGCATGCATCGTGCCATTTGTGCAAGTGACTCGGGGGGACGCCCTGCCTCCATCTCCACTGCATACTGCCACAGTGTGTCTGGGTCCTCTGTCTCACCTTCCTCATAACCCTCTAGCTCCTCTGGCTGCTCCTGCTCCTCCTCTCCTGTCAGATTACTAGAAAAACCACCCATTTTGGTGAAATCTAAACTGTGCTCCACTGTGCCCCTCCCCCTCCTTCTCCAGTTCAGCCCCCACAGGGCTCGTGTGGCCGTGAGATGTAGGCGCCACGTCTCCAGTGCCCTGACCAGCCATTGTTTCCAACACATGTTGTAAGAAATGAAGCAGTGGAATGACGTCATTCATCCCGTAACCCTGGTGACTGACTAATAATGTGGCTTCCTCAAAGGGCCTGAGCAAATGGCAGGTGTCATGTATGAGCTGCCACTGGTTCACATTGAAGTTACACAGGGTAGTACCCCTCTCCGCTTGGATCATCAAGAAATCTGTGATGGTTTTTCTCTGTTTGTACAGTCAGACCAACAATATGGAGGGTGGAATTCCAACGTGTGGCAAATTCACAAATCAGACTATGTTGGGGGATACCATTCTGACGCAGCTCAAGAAGGGTGTGCTTTGCAGTGTACGAGTGGCTGAAGTGCATGCATAGCTTATTTCCCATTGTTAGGATGTCTTGCAAATGGGGGGAACACTTCAGGAACTGCTTCACAACCCGATTTAACACGTGTGCCATGCAGGGCACATGGCTCAGCCTTCCCAGTTGCAGAGCATGCAAGATGTTCTTCCCGTTGTCAGTCACAATGGTTCCCATTTCTAGTTTTCGTGGAGTAAGCCATGCTCTGATTTCTTTACGAATTACTTTTAGCAGTTCCTCCTCTGTTTGACTCTGTTCGCCAAACCATGTGAAGAACAGCGTGACACCGCCGTGCCCTGCACACATGGTATTCTGGAGGGCCACTGAGACTTGTCTGGACAGTGGAGGCTGAGGACACGGTGGAAGATGAGGCGGAGTCGTACACTGTCACAGGACCAACGGCCTGAAAGCATGGAGCAGGAAGTGGCGTGACCTGTCCAAGTTGGTGTTGTGGCTTTGCAGGAACCACATTCACGAGTGAGCCATAAAGGACATGTATTGTCCCTGACCATAGTTACAGCTCCAGACGTCGATGCTGCCGTGCAGACAGACTGGCCCACCTTCTCTTCCTCCAAATCCCTCCCTTTTCCACTTGAAAAGAGAGGGATTGCAGCACAGCAACTTGGACAGGAGCACATTCAGCTTCTGCGCCATTGGATGAGTGGGCGCATACGGTTGTCTCTTGGACATGGCTTCACCGATGGATTGTTGGCAGAATGGCTGACTAAAAGTAGGAAGAGCAGGACCTCTGCCACTCCTCTGTGCACGTCCTAGAACTTCTCTGCCTGACATTCTTAGTGCATATATGAGGGGAGTACAATATGCTTAACTACGCTTAAAACAGTATTTGTCTAGAACAGCAGCAGGTGTGTACTTTTGACTGTTCTTTCACAGTATGTAGGCCCTTGACAGATTAACAGGTACAAAATAGTACACTACTCAGATGTACGTATGTGGTATGCACTTATGAGGGCAGAAAAATGCGCTACAGTTAACTTAAAGTATCTGAGTAAAACACCAGCCGATGAGTACTTTTGCCCGGACTTTCACAGTATCTAGGCCCTTGACAGATTAACAGGTTTAAAATAGTACACTACTTAGATGTAGGTATGTGGTATACACTTATGAGGGCAGAAAAATGCACTACAATACGCTTAAACATTTTTTTGCACAACATCAGCAGTACACAACAGTGCTGCAGCACGGTGTCGCTGTGTACTAAACACTAAATTGCACTCTTTCACAGACTATTCAGAATGGACTGCTGGGTATACCGTCTACAGACTAGTATAACGAGCAGACCATTTGTGGTGGAACAAACAGGGCAGAAAAATGCGCTACAGTACGCTTAAAAAAAACTTATTAGAGTAAAACACCAGCTGGTGATTACTTTTGGCTGTTCTTTCACCGTATGTAGGCCCTTGACAGATTAACAGGTACATAATAGTACACTACTTAGCTGTAGGTATGTGGTATGCACTTGTGAGGGCAGAAAAATGCACTACAGTATGCTAAAAAAAAAAATTGTGCACAGCACTAGCAGTACACAACAATGCTGGAGTTACTGTGTAATAAACCCAAAATTGCACAAAGACTCTCAAATACGAGTTAGGAATGGAATGCTGGGTATGGATTATACCATCTACAGACTAGTATAAACAGCCGACCGGTTGTTGTGGAACACAAACACAGATTTGCCCTTAAAAAATTATTTCTCCCTCCTGTGAAATTGTTTCTTCAGCTGAGGCAACATACAGCTCTCTGCCCCTCTCTGTAGAGACTAAGAGAATAAACTAGCTCCACCCAGGGTTTATATGAAGGAGACTCTAGAGGGGTCCCATAGGTCACCCTGTAGGTGACATGGTCACTGGTACCTTCCTTGGTTTCAACACATGACAACAGTATTTAAAAAAAGTATATGACAAGTTATATACATTACATTAGACAACAGGTGGTAGTTAACTTTTTAGGGAATACAGACAAAAGAGGGGCCCAGGGATCACTGAATGGAGTTTGCCTGACAGGGCAGCAAGGGTACAGGGGTGCAACTCCTGTACTGGGCCACCACACTTCCATGTCTGGCTTGTTTTAGAAATCCAACCCAACAGAAGAAATATTGTAGCACAAACTGAAGGGAAGGTTAATCCTGGATATTATAAAAAAAAAAAAAAGAATAGCAGAGTACCAGGCATTGCTTGGTCTTCCTACCTAAACCTTGGTGGAGAGGAAAAAGTAACAAGTCCTCATAGATATCCTGTCTAGAGATGAGCGAATCGAAGTTGACGAACCCAAATTCGTTACGAATTTCATGAAAAATTCGATTTGCAACTAATGCGAATATCGCCGCGATTCTATTGCGCGAATCGCTTCATTAAACTCCATTTTACAGCATTCCAGGCTATTGGAGAGCTAAGATGGCGGATCCATATGTGAGTACATGGGCCAGGGGATTATGGTAGGGTGGGAAACAGTGGCGGGAATGAAGGTAGGCGGGCTGACCCTGAATCACATGTGAGATGCAGCTTATCAGTGTTCACTGACCCCTGTGATGTAACAGGCCCTATATAATCGGCGGCCATCTTGCCTCTCTTCATTTCATCTATGCAGTCAGAGAGGACGGGACTGGTCACATCAGCATTAGGGAAAGGGAGTGCTTTCCTGTTACACTGAGAAGAAGGATCATTGATAGCTAAACCTCCTATTCACGTTATTGAGCATTGCAGCAGAGAGGGGCAGATAGCTGTCAGCTGCCTCATACAGATCTCCAAGCTGCCTGAACTTTCTGAAGCATCTTATGTCCTCATTTTTCAGCACAACTGAGTTTATTTTTATTTGCTCCACAAATCTCCTGCTGCTCAGAATTGTGAGTGCAATTTAGGGTTTAATCCCTGGATTTTTTTTTTTTTTTTTTTTTTTTTGTGGTGCTGCACTGTTGGGTCCTGCTGCTGTTCAGAAATACGTGATTGTTCAGTGGACTGTAGTGCATTTGTACCATTTT
Source organism: Hyla sarda (assembly GCF_029499605.1). Lineage (NCBI taxonomy): Eukaryota > Metazoa > Chordata > Amphibia > Anura > Hylidae > Hyla > Hyla sarda. The sequence continues at coordinate 203,406,965 of NC_079192.1, forward strand.
GTACCTGTTCATCTGTGAAGGGGCTGGCTACATATTGTGCAAGTCCAAACAATACTATTCACTGTCTTTTTTTTTTTAATAGTTTTTTCTGCATATAGTTACGCATATAACTGCCCTCATCAGTGCATACCGCATAGGTACATCCAAGTATTGTACCATTTAGCACCTGTTAAGCTGTCAAGGTGCTCCATACCGTCAAAGTCCAAACCATAGTATCCACGGGCTGGTGTTTTTCAAAAATACAGAGTTTTTTCTGCTAATAGTTAGGCATATTACTGCCCTCATCAGTGCATAGCGCATAGGTACATCCAAGTATTGTACCATCTAGTACCTGTTAATCTGTCAAGGGCCTACATACTCTTCAAGGACAGCCTTAAGTAATCACCTGCTGCTGTTCTAGACAAATACTGTTTAAAGAGTAGTGTAGCGTATTGTAATACCCTCATAAATGCACTAAGTATGTCAGGCAGAGAAGTGCCAGGGCGTGCACAGAGGAGTGGCAGAGGCCTAAATACTTCAGGCAGAGTTGGCAGCAGACTTGGGGCGAGTGACAGCAGGAGTCGCAGCGAGAGGCCTGAGCTCCCTTTATCAGCCAGCGGTCGTGTCTCCACCAGCAACCCATCTGCCGTCGTGTATTGGTTAACACGCTCATCCACATCATCACAAGTGACATCTGACACCCCCAGTCAACAGTTGGTGGGTTCCTCAGACACAATCCTCAGTTGGCATGGCCCAGGAGCAGTCCCTGTCCTCCCATTGCCTTTCTCCTATGCTGTTCCCTCTCCTAAAGAAGTATCTTATGCTGTGGTTCAGCTCCAATATTTACTGAGGGCGATCTAATAGAGCACGGTCAGCAGCTACTGGACAGCCAAGAAGGGGAGGAGACATGCGCTGCTTGCTCCGCTAGACGGCCAAGTAGTGATGCGGAGAGTGACTTGGGAGGCGGTGTTGCAAGTGTTCAGGGTCCTGAAGCAGACACTGTTGGGGAACCTAAGGAGGACATTAGTGACATGCACACAACTGTTGATGATGATGAAGCCGATCGCAATTGGGAGCCGTGTGCAGAAGGGGCTTCATTATCAGGAGAAGAGAGTTGCAGGTTGCCCTTGAGGCAGCAAGGCGGTAGAACGGTTGGCAGTCAGCGTGGTGGCAGTAGTGGAAATTCAGGAGCCAAACGTGCCCGGGGGAGACCACCTAATTCGCGGCAGCCTACCTTTCCGGGAGGTAGTGGAACAGGGGTTCCTGGAGACGGCGCCAGTAGCAGTCCATTAGTGCGGACTGCGGGTGGGTAAATCAGCTACTCGGCAGTGTGGAAGTTTTTCATAAGGCATCCGGAGGAGGTTCACGTAGCCACATGCAAGATCTGTCGGCAGAAGGTGAAGTGTGGCCAGGGTCCCAATGTCGGCACCACAGCCCTGCATCACCACATGCTTCGCCACCATAAAGCGGCCTGGGAGAACCGTGGCTCCGATGTAGTGGTCCAGCCTGCTGCGTCACCCAGTGGCCATCCACTCCCTCCTTCATCCAGCCAAGGCTCCACCACCTCAGCCGAAGGGAGCTGTGTGTCAAACCCTACTTCTGTCGATCCTGCTTCTCCCGCTTTTAGTCAGCCATTCCGCCAACAATGGATCGGCAAAGCCATGTCCAAGAGACAACAGTATGCGCCCACTCATCCAACGGCGCAGAAGTTGAATGTGCTCCTGTCCAAGTTGCTGGTGTTGCAGTCCTTCCCTTTTCAAGTGGTGGACTCTGCACCTTTCAGAGAAATGATGGCTTGTGGCGAGCCGAGGTGGAGAGTCCCAAGCCGTCATTTCTTTGCGAAGAAGGCAGTACCAGCCCTGCATAAGTTTGTACAAGAGAAGGTGGGCCAGTCCTTGAACCTGTCGGTGTGTTCAAAAGTGCACGGCAGTGCCGACGTGTGGAGCTGTAACTACGGGCAGGGACAATACTTGTCTTTTACGGCTCACTGGGTAAATGTGGTTCCTGCACAGCCACAACAGCAAATTGGACAGGTCCCACCGCTTCCTCCTCCATGCTCTCGCTCCCAGGCAGTTGGTCCTGTTACAGTGTGCGACGCCGCCTCCTCATCCTCCACCCTGTTCTCGGCCTCCACCGCACGGCCAAATCTTGGTGGCCCTTCATCGTACCACGTGTGTAGGGCACAGCGGTGTGTCAAGCTGTTCTTCACATGGTTTGCCTTGGCGAACGGAGTCACACAGGGGAGGAACTGCTAAAGTTCATTCATAAAGAAATCCGAGTATGGCTTACTCCACGAAATCTGGAAATGGGAACCATGGAGACCGACAACGGGAAGAACATTGTGTCCGCGCTGCGACAAGGAAGTGTGAAACATGCGCCCTGCATGGCACACGTGTTCAATCTGGTTGTCAAGTGCTTCCTCAAGTATTCACCCCATTTGCAAGACATCCTGAAAATGGCAAGGAAACTGTACATGCACTTAAGCCACTCGTACACCGCCAAGCACACCTTCCTTGAGCTGCAGCGTCAGAACGGTATCCCACAACATAGTCTTATTCGTGACGTCGCCACATGTTGGAATTCCCCCCTCCATATGTTGGACAGACTATACGAACAAAGAAAAGCCATCACCGATTTCTTGATGATCCAAGCAGATAGGAGTACTCCCCTGTGTAACTTCAATGTGAACCAGTGGCAGCTCATACGTGACACCTGTCGTTTGTTGATGCCCTTTGAGGAAGCCACATTATTTGTGATGAACGACGTAATTCCACTCCTACATTTCCTACAACAAATGATTGAAAACATGGCTGGTCATGGCAATGGAGACGTTGCGCCTACATCTCCAGGCTACATGGGCCCTGTGGGGGCTGAACTGGAGGAGGAGGATGATGAGGGGCAGAGAGTAGCACAGTTTAGGTTGGATGAGATGGCCGATGGCCGGTGTTTCTAGTCTTCGGACAGGAGAGGAGGAGCAGCCAGAGGAGCTGGAGGGTCATGAGGAAGTTGAGACAGAGGACCCAGACACACCGTGGCAGTATGCAGGGGAGATGGAGGCAGGTAGTCCCTCCGAGTCACTGGCGCAAATGGCAGATGCATGCTCAGTTGCTTGCGTAGTGACCCCCGAATTGTCGAAATTCATCAGCGGGATGACTTCTGGATATCCACCTTATTAAACCCTCGCTACCGTCCCAAAATGGGGGCCTTTTTTACACCCACTGAGAGGGAGGACAAACTGACCTACTACAGAGAGTTTCTACGTAGTCAGTTGGCTGATGCCTATCGGCCACATGGTCCATCTACTCGCAGGTCTGACTCGGGGGCCCTCTGCGCTCACGTTCCACTGCCATGGCTGCTGGGGAGGGGAGGGGTGGCAGGAGCAGTACCAGCTCAATCAGCAGCACCCCGAGTCTACAGTCGCTGATGAGTAGCTTTCTTCACCCGCATAGTAAAGCAACTCATCAGCAGCAGGTAGACATGGAGCAGGACCTGAACCAGCAGGTGGTGGCATACCTTGACATGGCCATGCCAACAACCATTGAAGATCCGCTGGACTTCTGGGCAGCCAAACTTGATTTATGGCCACAACTAGCAGAGTTTGCCCTGGAAATGCTGTCCTACCTGGCCAGTAGTGTGCCATCAGAGCGGGTGTTTAGTGCGGCCGGGGCCAAAGTCACCCCAAGGCGAACTCGTCTATCAACTAAAAATGTGGAGAGACTGACGTTTGTCAAGATGAATCAGGGATGGATCAGCCTGGATTTCCAGCCACCAATGCCAGATGGCTCGGAGTAGATTGACCATGCTCCTACAACAAAAATTTCTAAATTATGGTTGGTTATGAAACCCTCTGGGGCAGACCTGGGCGTTGTATGGCCCGCTTGCCATATACGGTCCTTTGATTGGCTCTGACCGGCCCATGCTGACTGGGGGACAACTATGCTGCCTAATCTGGGGGACATCTATGCTGCCTAATCTGGGGGACAACTATGCTCCTAACCTGGGGGACATCTATGCTGCCTAATCTGGGGGACATCTATGCTGCCTAATCTGGGGGACAAGTATGCTTCTTATCTGGGGGACATCTATGCTGCCTAATCTGGGGGACAAGTATGCTCCTAATCTGGGGGACATCTATGCTGCCTAATCTGGGGGACAACTATGCTCCTAATATGGGGGAAACTGATGCTTCTGGCCTTGGGTCTATAATTTTTTTAAGTTTAGCAGTAGCTAAATACATGCTTAATGCAAATGTCAACATTGATCTTTAAATGTAAGAGTTTATGAAACCCTCTTGGGTACTACGAATGACTGCTCCTGACTCATTCTGTGTCTTTACGGAACTACTTGCCTCCCTGATGCCTCGGGCCTTGGGCCTTAAATTTTTGGATGTTTAGCAGTAGCTAGATATATGGTTAATGCAAATTTCAACATTGATCTTTATATGTAAGGGGTTATGAAACCCTGTTGGGTACAGCGAATGCTTGCTCCTGACTCATCCTGTGTCTTTCAGGAACTTCTTGCCACACTGATGCTTGGTGCCTTGGGCCTTTAATTTTTGGATGTTTAGCAGTAGCTAAATACATGCTTAATGCACATTTCAACAATGATCTTTAAATTCTCGGCGTTCTGTCAGGGCCGTGGCCTACCCCGCCGGGGCCGATCCGAGGAACTCACTAAACCATCCAATCGGTAGTAGAGACAGGCGGTGTGTACAAAGGTCAGGGACTTAATGAACCCGAGCTTATGACCCGCACTTAGTGAGAATTCTTCTTTCATGGCAAATAATTGCAATCCCCAATCCCTATCACGAACATGGTTCAGCAGATTACCCGCACCTGTCGCTTGAAGGATACACACAGGCTGGTCCGTTCAGTGTAGCGCGCGTGCAGCCCCGGACATCTGAGGGAATAACACGATCTCACGATTGATGGTGCAATGTAAGGGGTTATGAAAGCCTCTTGGGTACTGCTGATGCCTACTCCTGACTGCTCCTGTGTCTTTCAGGAACTACTTGCCTTCATGATGCTTCTGGGCTTGGCCCTTCAATTTTAGGATTTTTGAAATAGATACATACATTCTTAATTTAAATTTCAACATTTATGGTGCAATGTATTGGGTTATTAAACCTTCTTGGGTACTGTTTTTTCAAAAGTTTCTGATACTATTTTTGGTAATAAACTTGAATTTTTCAGAGTACTAACCATTACACCATGGAACGCTTGTTGTGTATGATTTTTTTTAATTTACATTTTCAAAAATAATACGGAGAGGGATGAACTCTGCTTCTTTAGTTCAGAAAAAATTACTTTAGAGAAGAATGTCTTTTGGTGGTCCACCGTCCTGCATTATAGAGTCTTCTGGACTCTTGGATATGCGCTTGTTCTTAAACAAAGGTATAAAAACAAAAAATGGCCGGTCAGGGCAATGGAGACGTTGCGCCTACATCTCACGGCCACATGAGCCCTGTGGGTGCTTATGACATTACATCCTTTGTACCCACACGGCGGTGTCCGGGACACAAATTTTGATCTAAATTTAAAAAAAAAAATTAGACATTTCAATGGTCTCCTCATCCTTCAGCCCACTCCAGGCTGCGTCATTCAGTTAATATATAGGTAGCAACCGCTGTCTTAAATTTTCGTAAAAAATTTACGTAAAAAATGTTTGTCTTTTTTCGTAGGGATTGTGAAGCTTTGGTGCGTACTCATGCATCAGCCAACTCCAGGCTGTGTCATTCAGGCAAGATATGGTTTACTGATGGCGCTGCTGGGCCTGGGAATTTCAAATTTTCTCATAGGTAGCACCCGCTATCCAAAATCTTTTACAAAAATTTCGAAAAATGTTGTGTTTTTTGGGGAGGATTGTGAAGACCTATTGTGTACTCATGAATCAGCCAACTCCAGACTGTGTCATTCAGCCAATATATGGGTTACTGATGCCGCTGTTGGGCCTGGGTCTGGGAATTTCAAATTTTCTCATAGGTAGCACCCGCTATCCAAAATCTTCGATTTAAATTTCTTAATTCATCTTTTAAACTTAGGGATTGTGAAGGCCCAGTGCCTACTCATGCTGCTGGCAACTCCGGGCTGTGCCATTCATCCACTATATGGTCTCCTCATGCTGACAACCAGTCCATGCTGTGTCATTAAGCCACTATATGGTGTCCTCATGCTTCAGCTTCATCCAAGCTGTGTCATTCAGCATCTATATGGTGTCCTCATGCTGCCAACACCTCCACGCTGTGTCATTCAGCCACTATATGGTCTCCTCATGCTGCCAACACATCCACGCTGTGTCATTCAGCCACTATATGGTGTCCTCATGCTGCCAACACCTCCATACTGTGTCATTCAGCCACTATATGGTCTCCTCATGCTGCCAACACATCCACGCTGTGTCATTCAGCCACTATATGGTATCCTCATGCTGCCAACACCTCCACACTGTGCCATTCAGCCACTATATGGTGTCCTCATGCTGCCAACACCTCCACGCTGTGTCATTCAACCACTATATGGTGTCCTCATGCTGCCAACACCTCCACACTGTGCCATTCAGCCACTATATGGTCTCCTCATGCTGACAACCTGTCCATACTGTGTCATTCAGCCACTATATGGTGTCCTCATGCTTCAGCTTCATCCAAGCTGTTTCATTCAGCCACTATATGGTGTCCTCATGCTGCCAACACCTCCACACTGTGCCATTCAGCCAGTATATGGTGTCCTCATGCTGCCAACACATCCACGCTGTGCCATTCAGCCACTATATGGTGTCCTCATGCTGCCAACACCTCCACGCTGTGTCATTCAGCCACTATATGGTGTCCTCATGCTGCCAACACCTCCACACTGTGCCATTCAGCCACTATATGGTCTCCTCATGCTGACAAGCTGTCCATGCTGTGTCATTCAGCCACTATATGGTGTCCTCATGCTGCCAACACCTCCACGCTGTGTCATTCAGCCACTATATGGTGTCCTCATGATTCAGCTTCATCCAAGCTGTGTCATTCAGCCACTATATGGTGTTCTCATGCTGCCAACACCTCCACGCTGTGTCATTCAGCCACTATATGGTTTCCTCATGCTGCCAACACCTCCACGCTGTGCCATTCAGCCACTATATGGTGTCCTCATGCTGCCAACACCTCCATGCTGTGTCATTCAGCCACTATATGGTCTCCTCATGCTGACAACCAGTCCACGCTGTGTCATTCAGCCACTATATGGTGTCCTCATGCTTCAGCTTCATCCAAGCTGTGTCATTCAGCCACTATATGGTGTCCTCATGCTGCCAACACCTCCACGTTGTGTCATTCAGCCACTATATGGTCTCCTCATGCTGACAACCAGTCCATGCTGTGTCATTAACCCCTTAAGGACAATGGACGTACTCCTACGCCCCGTTTCCGAGTCCTTAAGGACCGAGGACGTAGGAGTACGTCCTGTCCTTTCCCGGCCCCCCGCCGCTAGCCTGAGGGGAGCCGGTGCCCGATGCCTGCTGAAATCGTTCAGCAGGCATCGCGCCATATCGCCCAGGGGGGTCATTATGCCCCCCCAATTCAGTCCAGCGATCTGCGGCGATTCCGGGTCAATCGGGTCTCCAGTGACCCGGTGACCCGGAATTACTGGCTGATTGGGGCCGTCAGAGACGGCCCCGAACAGCCAGAGCCTGCAGGGGTGAGGTGGCACTGGTGCCACCTCACGATCGCCCTGATTCGTCGGCCGGATTACCGGCCGACCAATCAGGGCGCCTGCTGCGGGTGTCACTCCCGCACCCGCTCCGCCCCTCTTCCGAAGGACGTGAGCGGGTGCGGGACGTGCACCCCTGGTGCTGGGGACCCCGATCCCCGGCGTTAATGTTGGGATCGGGGCCCCAGGAGCGATGACGGCGGCGGCAGCGGGACTGACCTGTGCGACGATCAAGCAGCAGCAGGAGGTGAGTGACAGCCTCCTGCTGTTGCTTAGCAACAGCTCCCAGCATGCAAAAAGGGCATGCTGGGAGCTGTAGTTATGCAACAGCAGGAGGCAGACCACCACAACTCCCAGCATGCACTTATGGGCATGCTGGGACTTATGGTTTTGCAACAGCTGGAGGCACATTCTTTCTATGGAAAAGTGTACCTTCAGCTGTTGTGTAACTACAACTCCCAGCTTGCACAAACAGCTTAAGTGCATGCTGGGAGTTGTAGTGGTGCATCTGCTGGTTGCATAACTACAACTCCCAGCATGCCCGTTGGCTGTCGGTGACTGCTGAGAGTTGTAGTTTTGCAACAGCTGAAGGCACACTGAGTTAAGTAGCAAACCAGTGTGTCTCCAGCTGTTGCATAACTACAATCCCCAGCATCCCCAGCCAAAGTAGTATGCCTCCCGCTGTTGCATAACTACAACACCCAGCATGCCCTTCCGCTGTCCGTACATGCTGGGGGTTGTAGCTTTTGCAACAGCTGAAGGCACACTGGTTGCAAAACACTGAGTTTGTTGCAAAACTCGGTGTTTCACAACCTGTGTGTCTCCAGCTGTTGCAAAACTACAACTCCCAGCATGCACTGATAGACCGTACATGCTGGGAGTTGTAGTTTTGCAACAGCTGGATGTGTCCCCCCCCCCCCCCCCCCCCACCAATGTGAATGTACAGGGTACACTCACATGGGCGGAGGATTACAGTAAGTATCCGGCTGCAAGTTTGAGCTGAGGCAAATTTTCTGCCGCTGCTCAAACTGCCAGCGAGAAACTACTGTGAACCCCCCGCCCGTGTGACTGTACCCTAAAAACACTACACTAACACAAAATAAAATAAAAAGTAAAAAACACTACATATACACATACCCCTACACAGCTCCCCTCCCCAATAAAAATGAAAAACGTCTGGTACGCCACTGTTTCCAAAACGGAGCCTCCAGCTGTTGCAAAACAACTACTCCCAGTATAACCAGACAGCCACTGACTGTCCAGGCATGCTGGGACTTTTACAACAGCTGGAGGCACCCTATTTGGGAATCACTGGCGTAGAATACCCCTATGTCCACCCCTATGCAAGTCCCTAATTCAGGCCTCAAATGCGCATGGCGCTCTCACTTTGGAGCCCTGTCGTATTTCAAGGCAACAGTTTAGGGTCACATATGGGGTATCGCCGTACTCGGGAGAAATTGTGTTACAAATTATGGGGGGTATTTTCTGCTATTACCCTTTTTAAAAATCAAAAATATTTGGGAAACCAACATTTTAGGTAAAATTATTATTTTTTTTTTTACATATGCAAAAGTTGTGAATCACCTGTGGGGTATTAAGGTTCACATTACCCCTTGTTACGTTCCCCGAGGGGTCTAGTTTCCAAAATGGTATGCCATGTGTTTTTTTTTTGCTGTCCTGGCACCATAGGGGCTTCCTAAATGCGGCATGCCCCCAGAGCAAAATTTGCTTTCAAAAAGCCAAATGTAACTCCTTCTCTTCTGAGACCTGTAGTGCGCCAGCAGAGCACTTCTCACCCCCATATGGGGTGTTTTCTGAATCGGGAGAAATTGGGCTTCAAATTTTGGAGGGTATTTTCTGCTATTACCCTTTTTTAAAATGTAAACATTTTGGGAAACCAAGCATTTTAGGTAAAAAAAAAATTTTTTTTAACATATGCAAAAGTCGTGAAACACCTGTAGGGTATTAAGGTTCACTTTACCCCTTTTTACGTTCCCCGAGGGGTCTGGTTTCCAAAATGGTATGCCATGTGGTTTTTTTTTGAGGTTCTGGCACCATAGGGGCTTCCTAAATGCAGCATGCCCCCAGAGCAAAATTTGCTTTCAAAAAGCCAAATGTGACTCCTTCTCTTCTGAGACCTGTAGTGCGCCAGCAGAGGACTTTTCACCCCCATATGGGGTGTTTTCTGAATCGGGAGAAATTGGGCTTCAAATTTTGGGGGGTATTTTCTGCTATTATCCTTTTTAAAAATGTAAAATTTTTGGGAAACCAAGCATTTTAGGTAAAACATTTTATTAATTTTTTTACATATGCAAAAGTCGTGAATCACCTGTGGGGTATTAAGGTTCACTTTACCCCTTGTTACGTTCCCTGAGGGGTCTAGTTTCCAAAATGGTATGCCATGTGTTTTTTTTTTGCTGTCCTGGCACCATAGGGGCTTCCTAAAGGTGACATGCCCCCCAAAAACCATTTGACGCTCCTTCCCTTCTGAGCCCTCTACTGCGCCCGCCGAACAATTAACATAGAAATATGAGGTATGTGCTTACTCGAGAGAAATTGGGTTTCAAATACAAGTAAAAATTTTCTCCTTTTTACCCCTTGCAAAAATTCAAAAATTGGGTCTACAAAAACATGCGAGTGTAAAAAATGAAGATTGTGAATTTTCTCCTTCACTTTTCTGCTATTCCTGTGAAACACCTAAAGGGTTAATACACTTATTGAATGTCATTTGGAATACTTTGGGGGGTGTAGTTTTTATAATGGGGTCATTTATGGGGTATTTCTAATATGAAGACCCTTCAAACCCACTTCAAATCTGAACTGGTCCATGAAAAATAGCGAGTTTGAAAAATTTGTGAAAAATTTCCAAATTGCTGCTGAACTTTGAAGCCCTCTGGTGTCTTCCAAAAGTAAAAACTCATAAATTTTATGATGCAAACATAAAGTAGACATATTGTATATGTGAACCCAAAAATGTTTTATTTTGAATATCCATTTTCCTTACAAGCAGAGAGCTTCAAAGTTAGAAAAATGCAAAATTTTCATTTTTTTCATCAAATTTTGGGATTTTCACCAAGAAAGGATGCAAGTTACCATAAAATTTTACCACTAAGTTAACCTCCTGAGCGGTAATCCCGAGCGTGACTCGGGGTTAATTTTCCCTGCCAGGATCGGTAACCCCGAGTCACGCTCGGGGTAGAATTGCAGAGTTCCCGGCCGGGCTGCATGATATATCGCAAAAGCAGTGCGATATAGGGATGCAGCCCCCGGGAAAACATGCGATTATCTGCTCTGGTCGGCTCCCGTTGCGGGGGCCGGCCAGAGCAGGTAAAGAAAAATACTAAAAGTCAGTGTTTCCCTACCAGGGGGCCTCCAGCTGTTGCAAAACTACAACTCTCAGCATGCCCGAACAGTCAAAGGCTGTCCGGACATGCTGGGAGTAGTAGTTTCACAACAGCTGGAGGCCCCCTGGTAGAAAAACACTGAGCTAAGTGTAAAAGGAAGAAGTAGCAAAATAAAAAAACCTTTTGCTCACCTAGTCCCGGTCCCTGCAGATGCCGTTCCCCTCCGTGCGGTCCGGGGTGTCCTCTCTTCACTATTCATCTTCTAGGACCTTTCACTTTTCAGCCAATCACAGGCCGCAGTGGTGTAAAGCCTGTGATTGGCTGAAGGGGAAAGGGCTTGTTCTGCAGCAAATACACTAGGTTTGAAATCTGCCGGCAAACCCAGCGTATCCTGCTGCAGGACAAGGTGACAAGGGGGGGAAGAATGTGACAAAGGGGGGAATGTGACAGAGGGGGGGATGTGACAGGGGGGGAATGTGACTGGGGGGGGGGGAATGTGACAGGGGGGGATGTGACAAGGGGGAGAATGTGACTGGGGGGGGGGAATGTGACATGAAGGGGGGATGTGACATGAAGGGGGGATGTGACAGGGGGGAGGGGAATGTGACATGAAGGGGGATGTGACAGGGGGAGGGGAATGTGACATGAAGGGGGGATGTGACAGGGGGGAGGGGAATGTGACATGAAGGGGGGATGTGACAAGGGGGGGATGTGACAGGGGGAGGGGAATGTAACATGAAGGGGGAGAATGTGACAAGGGGGGGAATGTGACAAGGGGGGGAGAATGTGACAAGGAGGGGGGAGAATGTGACAAGGAGGGGGGAGAATGTGACGGGGGATGTGACAAGGGAGAGGGGAATGTGACGGGGGGAGATGTGAAATGGGCGGAGGGAGATGTGAAATTCAGTTAAAAAAAATTGTACCGCTTTTGGTACACATTTCCAGACAGAATCATACCGCCAGGGAGGTTAAAGTAGAATATGTCACGAAAAAACAATCTCGGAATCAGAATGATAACTAAAAGCATTCCAGAGTTATTAATGTTTAAAGTGACAGTGGTCAGAATTGCAAAAAACGCTCTGGTCCTTAAGGTGTACAATGGCCTGGTCCTTAAGGGGTTAAGCCACTATATGGTGTCCTCATGCTTCAGCTTCATCCAAGCTGTGTCATTCAGCCACTATATGGTGTCCTCACGCTGCCAACACCTCCACGCTGTGTCATTCAGCCACTATATGGTCTCCTCATGCTGCCAACACCTCCACACTGTGTCATTCAGCCACTATATGGTCTCCTCATGCTGCCAACACATCCACGCTGTGTCATTCAGCCACTATATGGTCTCCTCATGCTGCAAACACATCCATGCTGTGTCATTCAGCCACTATATGGTGTCCTCATGCTGCCAACACCTCCACACTGTGCCATTCAGCCACTATATGGTGTCCTCATGCTGCCAACACCTCCATGCTGTGTCATTCAGCCACTATATGGTGTCCTCATGCTGCCAACACCTCCACACTGTGCCATTCAGCCACTATATGGTCTCCTCATGCTGACAACCTGTCCATGCTGTGTCATTCAGCCACTATATGGTGTCCTCATGCTTCAGCTTCATCCAAGCTGTTTCATTCAGCCACTACATGGTGTCCTCATGCTGCCAACACCTCCACACTGTGCCATTCAGCCAGTATATGGTGTCCTCATGCTGTGAACACCTCCACGCTGTGTCATTCAGCCACTATATGGTGTCCTCATGCTGCCAACACCTCCACACTGTGCCATTCAGCCACTATATGGTCTCCTCATGCTGACAAGCTGTCCATGCTGTGTCATTCAGCCACTATATGGTGTCCTCATGCTTCAGCTTCATCCAAGCTGTGTCATTCAGCCACTATATGGTGTCCTCATGCTGCCATCACCTCCGCGCTGTGTCATTTAGCCACTATATGGTGTCCTCATGCTTCAGCTTCATCCAAGCTGTGCCATTCAGCCACTATATAGTGTCCTCATGCTTCAGCTTCATCCAAGCTGTGTCATTCAGCCACTATATGGTGTCCTCATGCTGCCAACACCTCCACGCTGTGTCATTCAGCCACTATATAGTCTCCTCATACTGCCAACACCTCCACGCTGTGCCATTCAGCCACTATATGGTGTCCTCATGCTTCAGCTTCATCCAAGCTGTGTCATTCAGCCACTATATGGTGTCCTCATGCTGCCAACACCTCCACGCTGTGTCATTCAGCCACTATATAGTTTCCTCATGCTGCCAACACCTCCACGCTGTGCCATTCAGCCACTATATGGTGTCCTCATGCTGCCAACACCTCCAAGCTGTGTCATTCAGTCACTATATGGTCTCCTGACACTGATGCCACCACCAGGCTCTGTAATTGTGCTGCTGTGCGGCAGTGATTCAAAAAGTGAGGCCGGTAATCTGCATGTTATTCTGAACAACAGTATTATTTCACTAACCCAGCACACTCCATATGCGTTTTAGAACACAGCAAAGTGTTCTATACCACTATAGAGGCTGGATGTAGGCTAGAAATAGCCTTTTTTAATAGCGATTCAGCGCGAAAAAATTCGAAACGAAACCAACTTTTTCGGAAAATTCGGCGAATCGGCCGAATCGAATTTTTGAAAAGTTCGCTCATCTCTAATCCTGTCCTCACATTCCATCCTCATTGATATCCTGTTCTCCTATTCCATCACCAGCACGAACTATTCTCTGCACCTGCCTACTGGACAGTCAACATTATGTTTAAAAGTTATCTCAGAGAAAGAAAAGGAATCAGGCACTGCAACACTGCCAACGTTGTGCGGGGGGTGGATAACACGTAGGCTGTATAGGACAACCGCATATAATCCTTATGGGGGTGCACACTTATAATGAAACAAAGTCCAGGTAATCCAGATAGCGGAGAGAAAAGTAGTAAAGCAGCACTCACCCCAGATGACTTGTGCAGACAGGAACGATTCTTTATTCCAAATGGCGGTAGAACAGGGAGTAGGAGAACATACAGCGGGGAGGACAAAGACCGTAGTCACGGTCAGACGCGGGGGCACACCAATGAACAGCAACTAGTTTCGCGTCACACCGACGCTTCTTCCGGCTGCAGGTGTATGCCTCCTCTAAGCGGGTAAGTCTCTTATATACACATCGTCCCACAGTACATTTTACAAAACAGTGAGGCAAAAAAGAATAAAACAATATTGTTCATATTTAAAAACACTTAGAAAAAGCATAAACGATAATCACAAGAAAGGGGAAAAATTGTGTCTTTCATTCAGTCCAAGAGGACCAACGGCGTTTCTTGCTGTAATAGATACCGATGCCGATCCTCACCTACGGGGGCGGGACCTACTCGCTCAAGGCCGGCAAACCTCAAACCATCAGGGCTACCTCCATGGCTTTCAGCCATATGCGAGATAAACCTGGGTGAGCCTTTGCCCGACCTGAGCGAGTATAGATGTTCCCTAAACCGTGTATATAGTGCACGTTTTGTCTTTCCTATATAGAAAAACCTACAAGGGCAAATAAGACAATAAACTACGTAGGTGGACTTACAGGTTATTAATTGGTTAACAGTGACCACAGTGCCTCCTAGGGAAAACTGTTTAATTGCTAAATTATAACGACAGTACCTGTAATTTCTGCATGCAAAATTCCCCTTGGGTTCTGAGTCACTGAGCCAATTAGTAACAGCCTTGACCTTTATTGTTGTAATTTCTTTTGACCACGTCACCTAGAGTCTTCGACTTCCTAAAGGTAACTATGGGTTTTTCCTTTGCCACTGGTCCCAACTCTTCATCATTGTCGAAAAAAAAACAATTATCATGTATGGCCTTACGGACTAAATGGTTGATGGGGGAATTGGTAAAGGAAAATGTGAAATGTCTGTCGTTGGTCCTCTTGGACTGAATGAAAGACACAATTTTTCCCCTTTGTGATTATCGTTTATGCTTTTTCTAAGTGTTTTTAAATATGCACATTATTGTTTTATTCTTTATTGCCTCACTGTTTTGTAAAATGTACTGTGGGACGATGTGTATATAAGAGACTTACCTGCTTAGAGGAGGCATACACCTGCACAGCCGGAAGAAGCGTCGGTGTGACGCAAAACTAGTTGCTGTTCATTGGTGTGCACCCACGTCTGACCGTGGCAACGGTCTTTGTCCACCCCACTGTATGTTCTCCTACTCCCTGTTCTACCGCCATTTGGAATAAAGAATCGTTCCTGTCTGCACAAGTCATCTGGGGTGAGTGCTGCTTTACTACTCTTCTCTCAGCTATCTGGATTACCTGGACTTTGTTTCATTATAAGTGTGCACCCCCATAAGGACTATATGCGGTTGTCCTATACAGCCTACGTGTTATCCACCACCCCGCAAAACCTTGTTGGCAGTGTTGCAGTGCCTGATTCCTTTTCTTTCTCTGAGATACCTTCTGTTGGGATTTGTCTACATACAATCATGAGCATGCAACAAGACACTGCCGTGGAAGGTGCGGCGAGCATGGTGATTGATGCCGAACACACACCAGAGGCTATGCACACAGGGATTAGAGTGGGTCGAGTTGACGCGGGGGCATACTTCCAGTCCTGCGATACACAAGATGACCTCTTAAATTTAAGCACTAAGAACCTTGAACACCGAGTCTTCTCCTTGGGGGAAAAGGAGATGCGTCTGTATTGGACTATACAATCACTGAGCGCCTATGTTGAAAGTCAGCGCGTGCCGAGAGGCTTGCGAGCATACAAAGCTCCGTCGCAATTCACAGATGATGCGGCTTTCGTTGCGGCTTGGCAACAAGCCTATTTAGAGCACTTCCACAAGTTACAACTACTGGTGCTACGAAAGAACGAAGCCGAATATGCACGCGTCACGGAAGAATTGTGCCGAGCCAAAAACGCATTAAAAACACGTCTGCTAGAAAATAAGTTTGCCATCTCAATGAAAAACCTAGAAAAAAAGTTAGCTGCTCTCCAAGTCGATATCAAGGAACAGAAACGTGACAAGTATGTCCGTGATAAAAATTATTTTGAATCTAATCAAATCTTCATATGGAAAAATCCACCTGGTGTAAATACGAACAACAGGAGACGCACTACCAGCCATAAACGCCCAGCTGAGAAAAAGGCTCATAAAAAGGCCACTGATTTTCTGACAACAGAGTCAGACTCCAGCCCGTCTGACAACACTGGCGATGAGGGAAAACCGCCTACTACCACCTCTATTAAAGGTAATGCAGTGGTCCCTTTGGGGGACAGGCCTGCAAGACCAGACGAACGAGAAGAGGCAGAGGCAGGAAAAAGAGACGGTCGGCGAGCCTCTGTGAAGAGGAAAAATATTTCCTGGCGGACATAACGAGTAATCCGAACAATGTCATTAACCTAACTGATGTGGAGCTCAATTCAGACTGCTTGGCAGTTTTGTCTAGAGGGCTCAATTTCGGTTTGCATGAGGCCTTTGATCGGGACTATTTCACTATTGATTTACAAAAAGCATTAAGAAAAGTTAATTTAAAATTTTTTTTTGCACGTATTCAAAAAAGGGGCCAAAATAAAAAAATCTACACTTGTGTTAGAGGGTGAAAAACCTTGCAGTATTTCCAGTTTGGGTTTTTATGTGTCCAAGGAATTTACTACAACTGATCAAACTAATGTCGAGTTGCTGGCCGGTTTGATGGATGAGACTGAAGTTGAAAGTGACATCCCCAGTGGGTTTGTCACTGGCATCAGCCATATAAACAATAGTTATTTTTCAGGTGGTAATAAATCCACCTTCAGTCCCTCCATCACTCCGGGCAGAAATCTCGACCTGTTCCAGCAGGCGGTCATGAGAGATATACAGGCCCTTATATATCCTGCCCCTCTAGATAATCTCCCCCCTAATGAAAAGAAAGCCCTACAATGGTTGAGGACAAGAGAGGAATTACATATAACTAAAGCAGATAAAGGAGGGGCTACTGTAGTTTGGAGTGTGGAAGCTAACAAAACAGAAATTGAGCGTCATTTTGTTGATTTTGTTTGTGAGTCACTCCTCTTCGTCCTACAAAATAACACCTTTCTTCATGATGGGCAGTGGTACAGGCAGGCCCATGGCACAGCCATGGGCACGCCTGTATCATGTACCTATGCCAACATTTTTTGGGCTGTTTTTGAACAGGATTTCATTTTTTTATACTAAGAACCCATTCATTCATTTTATTAAATACTATTTACGCAATGTGGACGATGTCCTGTTGGTGTGGGACGGAGAGGAGACAGACTTTAATGCTTTTCTACAATACATGAATGAGAAAAACACAGTGAACATGTTATTCACCAGTATGTTTGGAGACAAGAGGTTGGATTTTTTGGATGTCCGCCTAGAAATCATTGGTGGATCTTTAGTCACGTCTGGGTACCATAAGGACATAGCAAAGAACGCCCTGTTGCACTATGAGAGTTCCCATCCCAGGTATGTCAAGGACAATATTCCGTATAGCCAGTTCCTTCGTTTAAAAAGGGTCAACAGTGACCCCGATACTTATCTTGCTCAAGCATGTGCTTTGAAGAAGCGCCTTATGGAGCGTGGCTATCCGGAAAACGTGATTGAGAGAGCTTACAGAAAAACAGAAAAAAAGACACGTGCTGAATTATTAGGTCCTAAAAAACTTATTGACAGTAATAATGGAAACAAAAACGACAGACGCTTCACATTTTCCTTTGCCAATTCCCCCATCAACCATTTAGTCCGTAAGGCCATACATGATAATTGGTTTTTTTTTCGACAATGATGAAGAGTTGGGACCAGTGGCAAAGGAAAAACCCATAGTTACCTTTAGGAAGTCGAAGACTCTAGGTGACGTGGTCAAAAGAAATTACAACATAAAGGTCAAGGCTGTTACTAATTGGCTCAGTGACTCAGAACCCAAGGGGAATTTTGCATGCAGAAATTGCAGGTACTGTCATTATAATTTAGCAATTAAACAGTTTTCCCTAGGAGGCACTGTGGTCACTGTTAACCAATTAATAACATGTAAGTCCACCTACGTAGTTTATTGTCTTATTTGCCCTTGTAGGTTTTTCTACATAGGAAAGACAAAACGTACACTACATACACGGTTTAGGGAACATCTATACTTGCTCAGGTCGGGCAAAGGCTCACCCAGGTTTATCTCGCATATGGCTGAAAACCATGGAGGTAGCCCTGATGGTTTGAGGTTTGCCGGCCTTGAGCGAGTAGGTCCCGCTCCCGTAGGTGAGGATAGGCATCAGTATCTATTACAGCAAGAAACGCTGTGGATACTGAAGTTGAATGCCGTTGGTCCTCTTGGACTGAATGAAAGACACGATTTTTCCCCTTTCTTGTGATTATCGTTTATGCTTTTTCTAAGTGTTTTTAAATATGCACATTATTGTTTTATTCTTTTTTGCCTCACTGTTTTGTAAAATGTACTGTGGGACGGTGTATATAAGAGACTTACCTGCTTAGAGGAGGCATACACCTGCAGCCGGAAGAAGCGTCGGTGTGACGCGAAACTAGTTGCTGTTCATTGGTGTGCCCCCGCGTCTGACCGTGGCTACCGTCTTTGTCCTCCCCGCTGTATGTTCTCCTACTCCCTGTTCTACCGCCATTTGGAATAAAGAATTGTCATCTGGGGTGAGTGCTGCTTTACTACTTTTCTCTCCGCTATCTGGATTATGTTTAAAAGTCCTGACCAATCTCTGCACCCCGAGAGTAATGCGATCAAGAGATGTACCAGAAGTCCTTTAGACTTGCATGGGACTTCAGAAAAAAACTCCACCCTTGCCTAAGAGGGTGGCTTAGGGCTAATTTAACTATTATTTTAGTCGACATATAAGTAACATGTGTACCAAGTTTCATTTAAATATATCGACCATTTGGAAGTTATGCTGGAACATGCATAATAAAGTTATGGCTCAGAGACCTTAGCAGAGGAGGCTGGAATAATTTTTCAACGCAAGTCAGTGTCTTTGTTCCACAAAAAATCATCTACTGGTTATACTAGTCTGTAGCTGGTATAGTAACCAGCAGTCCATTCCTAATAGTCTGTGACAGAGTGCAATTTTGTGTTTGGTACACAGCTTTTTTTGGCTGCAGCACTGCTGTGTACTGCTGGCGTTTTACAAAATATATATATTTTTTAAGTGTACTGTAGAGAATTTTTCTGCCCTCATCAGTGCATACTACATACCAACATCTAAGTAGTGTATGATTTTGTATCTGCTAATTGGTCAAGGGCCTACATACTGTGAAAGGACAGCCCAAAGTAATCACCAGCTGGTGTTTTAAAAAAATCTACAGATTGTAACGCATTTTTCTGCCCTCATAAGTGCATACCGCATACGTACATCTAAGTAGTGTACTATTTTGTACCTGTTAATCTGTCAAGGGCCTAGATACTGTGAAAGGACAGCCAAAAGTGCACACCTGCTGCTATTCTAGACAACTACTGTTTTAAGCGTAGTAAAGCGTATTGTACTCCCCTCATATACGCATGAGTATGTCAGTATGTAAGGCAAAGAAATACCAGGACGTGCACAGAGGAGTGGCAGAGGCCTAAATACTTCAGGCAGGGGTCGCAGCACACTAGGGTCGAGTGGCAGCATGAGTCGCAGTGAGAGGCCTGAGCTCCTATTATCAGCTAGAGGTCGTGTCTCGACCAGCAACCCATCTGCCATTGTCGATTGGTTAACACGGTCATCACAAGTGACATCTGACACCCCCAGTCAACAGTTGGTGGGTTCCTCAGACACAACCCTCACTTGGAATGGCCCGGGAGTAGTCCCTGTCCTCCCATTGCCTCTGTCCTATGCTGTTCCCTCTCCTACAGAAGTATCTTACGCTGTGGGTTCCGCTCTACTAGAGGACGGTCAGCAGCTATTGCCCAGCCAGGAAGTGGAGGAAATATGCGCTGCTTCCTCCACTAGGACACTGTTGAGGAACCTGAGGAGGACATCAGTGACGTGCAGACACTTGTTGATGATGATGAAGCTGATGGCAATTGGGAGCCGGGTGCAGAAGGGGCTTCATCATCATCAGGAGAAGAGAGTTGTAGGTTGCCCGTGAGGCAGCAGCTGAGCCAGCAAGGCGGTAGCATGGTTGGCAGTCAGCGTGGTGGCAGAAGTGGAAATTCTGGAGCCAAACGTACCCGGGGGAGACCACCTGCTTCGCGGCAGCCTACCTTCCTAGGAGGTAGTGGAGAAGGGGTTCCTGGAGATGGTGGCAGTAGCAGTCAATTAGTGCAGACTGTTGGTGGGAAAATCAGCTACTTGGCAGTGTGGCAGTTTTTCAGCAAGCATCCGGAGGAGGTTCACATAGCCACATGCAAGATATGTAGACAGAAGGTGAAGCGTGGCCAGGGTCCAAATATCGGCACCACGGCGCTGCGTCAACATATGCTTTGCCACCATAAAGCGGCCTGGGAGAACCGTGGCTCTGATGTAGTGGTCCAGCCTGCTGCATCCCCCAGTGGCACGCCACTCCCTCTTTCAGCCAGCGTAGGCTCCACCACCTAAGCAGAAGGGATCTGTGTGTCATACCCTCCTTCTGTCGCTCCAGATGCTCCTGCTTCTTCCACTTTTAGTCAGCCATTCCACAAACAATTCATCCGCTAAGCCATGTCCAAGAGACAACAAACAATGCGTCTAATTATCTAACGGCGCAGAAGCTGAATTCTGCACCTTTCAGAGAGCTGCTGGCTTGTGCCGAGCCGGAGAGTTCCAAGCCGTCATTTCTTTGCGAAGAAGGCAGTACCAGCCCTGCACAATTTTTTGCAAGAGAAGGTGGGCCAGTCCTTGAGCCTGTCGGTGTGTACCAAAGTTCATGGCAGCACCGACGTCTGGAGCTGTAACTACGGTCATGGACAATACATGTCCTTTACGGCTCACTGGGTGAATGTGGTTCCTGCACAGCCTCCTTAGCCTCCACCGTGTCCTCAGCCTCTACTGCCCGGACAAGTCTCAGTGGTCCTTCAGCATACCATGTGTACAGGGCACGGCGGTGTCATGCTGTTCTTCACATGGTTTGCCTTGGCGAAAAGAGTCACACAGGGGAGGAACTGCTAAAAGTCATTTGTAAAGAAATCGGAGCATGGCTTACTCCACGAAAACTGAATTGGCCGTGCTGCGACAAGGAAGTGTCAGCCATGCGCCCTGCATGGCACACATGTTAAATCTGGTTGTCAAGCAGTTCCTGAAGTGTTTTCTCCATTTGCAAGACATCCTAACAACGGGAAGGAAACTTTGCATGCACTGCAGCCACTCGTACACTGAAAAGCACACCCTCCTTCAGCTGCAGCATCAGAATGGTATCCCCAAACAGTCTGATTTGTGACGTTTCCACACGTTGGATTTCCACCCTCCATATGTTGGACCGACTGTACGAACAGAGAAAAACCATCACCGATTTCTTGATGATCCAACTGATAGGGGTACTCTCCTGTGTAACTTCAATGTGAACCAGTGGCAGCTCATACGTGACATTTGCCATTTGCTTAGGCCCTTTGAGGAAGCCACATTATATGTAAGTCACCAGGATTACGGGATGAAAAACATCATTCCACTGCTTCATTTCCTACAACAAGTGTTGGAAACAATGACTGGTCAGGGCAATGGAGACATTGTGCCTACATCTCACGGCCACATGAGCCCTGTGGGGGCTGAACTGAAGGAGGATGAGGGGCACAATGGAGCACAGTTTATGTTTCATGAGATGGGCAATGTTTCTAGTCATTTGACAGGAGAGGAGGAGCATGATGAACTAGAGGACCTAGAGGGGTTATAAGGAAGGCGAGACAGAGGACCCAGACACACCGTGGCAATATGCAGTGAAGATGGAGGAAGGGAGTCCCTCCGAGTCACTTGCACAAATGGCACAATGCATGCTCAGTTGCTTGTGTAGTGACTGACGAATTGTCAACATTTGGCAGCGGGATGACTACTGGCTCTCTACCTTATTGGACCCTCACTACCAGCACAAAATGAGGGCCTTTAACTGACCTACTACAGAGAGATCCTACATAGCCAGTTGGCTGATGCCTATCGGCGCCTTCATCCATCCACTAGCAGGTCTTACTCAGGGGACCCTCTGCGCTCACCTTCCACTGCCATGGCTGCTGGGGAGGGGTGGGGTGGCAGGAGCAGTACCAGCTCCATCAGCAGCAACTTGAGTCTACAGTCGCTGATGAGTACCTTTCTTCACCCACATAGTGAAGCAGCTCATCATTCGCAGGTAGACATGGTGCAGGACCTGAACCAGCAGGTCATGGCAAACCTTGACATGGCCATGTAAACAAACCTTGAAGAGCCGCTGGACTTCTGGGGAGCCAAATTTGATTTATGGCCGCAACTAGCAGAGTTTGCCCTGAAAAGGCTGTCTGGCCAAGCCAGTAGTGTGCCATCACAACGGGTGTTTAGTGCGGCGGGGGCCATAGTCCCCCCAAGGAGAATTCGTCTGTCCACGAAAAATGTGGAGACACTGACCTTTGTGAAGATGAATCAGGCATGGATCATTCCACCCACCAATGCCAGATGCATCAGAGTAGATTGGCTATGGTGCTATGCCAACACTTCACAAATATGGATAGTGCCAAACAGATTTAAGGCACTGATCCCCAGTTACAAACATTCCAGCCACCTTCATCACCAGGTACTGGTATTGACACCCACCGTACCACTCTGTCACCGGGTCACTTTCAGGACTTCTGATGCTGCCGCGGCCACCTCCAGGCTGTTTCATTCAGCCACCATTTTGTCTCCTTATGCTTCTGCCAACTCCAGGCTGTGCCATTCAGCCACTATATGGTCTCCGCATGCTTCGGCCACCTCCAGGCTGTACCATTCAAACACTATATGGGCTCCTTATGCTTTCCCCACCTCCAGGCTGTGTCATTCAGCCAATATCTTATTTTCTGATGCTGCTGGGACTGTCTTGGATATTACCCACAATTTTTTATGGTAGCACTAGCAAACATACATGCTCAATGGAGATTTCAGCATTGGTCTTTTAATGTTAGGGGTTGTGAAACCCTCTTATGTACACATCCTGCTGCCTTATCCAGGCTGTGTGTTTCAGGTACTTGGCTTACTGATACTGCTGGGCCTGTGCCTAAATTTTCTTGATGTTAGCACTAGCTAACATATATAGTCTATACAGATTTCAATATTCACCTTATAATGTTAGGGGTTATTAAGCCCTCTTGTGTACATCTGCTGCTGCTTGATCCAGGCTGTGTGTTTCTGCAACTATATGGTTTAGTGGTGCTGCTGGTCCTGTGCCTAAAAATTTTTGATGTTAGCACTAGCTAAGGCTGGGTCCACACTACGTTTTGTCCCATACGGGATCGCATACGGCAGGAGGGAGCTAAAACCTCGCGCTCCCGTATGTGACTGTATGCGCTCCCGTATGTCATTCACTTCAATGAGCCGACCGGAGTGAAACGTTCGGTCCGGTCGGCTCATTTTTGCGCCGTATGCGCTTTTACAACCGGACCTAAAACCGTGGTCAACCACGGTTTTAGGTCCGGTTGTAAAAGCGCATACGGCGCAAAAATGAGCCGACCGGACCGAACGTTTCACTCCGGTCGGCTCATTGAAGTGAATGGCATACGGGAGCACATACGGTTACATACGGGAGCGCGAGCTTTTAGCTACCCCCTGCCGTATGCGCTCCCGTATGGGAGAAAACGTAGTGTGGACCCAGCCTTACATACATCTTCTATCAAATTTCAACATTAACATTTTACCTCTTGTAAACTCATGCTGATGCTTGCTCCAGGCTGTGTGTTTCAGGAACTACTGTGCTTTGTGATGCTGCTGGGCTTGGGCCTTAAATTCTTTGATGATCGCACGAGGTAACATACCTCTCCAATAGAGATTGCAACATTGATCTTTCAATCTTAGGGGTTATGAAACCCTCTTGAGTACTGCTGCTGCTTGCTCCTGACTGTGTCTTTCAGGAACTACTTGGCTTACTGATGCTGCTGGGCTTGGGCCCTAAATGTTTGGATGCTAGCACTAGCTTACATACATGCTTAATTGAGATTTCTACATTGATCTTTCAATCTTAGGGGGTGTGAACCCCTCTTGTGTACTCATGCTACTGCCTGCTCCTGTCTGTGTCATTGAGCAACTACATGGTTTAGTGATGCTGCTGGGCCTAGGACATTATCTATATATGTTTATGGTAGCACTAGGTACCATAAATCTTCAATGGAAATGTCAAAATTTATCTTTTATTCTTGGAGATTGTGAGGCCGTATTGTCTCCTCATCTGCCGACAACTCCAGGCTGTGTCATTCAAATCTATATGGTCTTCTCATGCTTCAGCCAACTCCAGGCTGTGTCATTCAGGCAATATATGGTTTACTGATGCTGCTGGGCCTGGGTCTGGGAATAAAAATGTTGTTATGGAAGCACTAGCTACCCAAAATCTTCAGTTTATATTTCAAACTTCGTCTTTTTTTTCTCAGGGATTGTGAAGCCCTGGGGTTCTCCTCATTCAGCCAACTCCAGGCTGTGTCATTCAGCCAATATATGGTTTACTGATGCTGCTGGACCTGGGTCTGGGAATACAAAAATGTGTTATGGTAGCAATAGTTACCCAAAATCTTTGGTTTAAATTTCAGAATTCATCTTTTAATCTTAAGGATTGTGAAGGCCTAGTGTCTTCTCATGCTGCTGCCAACTCCTGGCTGTGCCATTCAGACACTATATGGTCTCCTCATGCTTCAGCCAACTCCAGGCTGTGTCATCCAGGCAATATATAGTTTACTGATGCTACTGGGCCTGGGTCTGGGATTAAAAATGTTGTTATGGTAGCACTAGCTACCCAAAATCTTTGGTTTAAATTTCAGAATTAATTTTATAATCTTAGGGATTGTGAAGGCCTAGTGTCTACCCATGGTGCTGCAAACTCCTGGCTGTGCCATTCAGCCACTATATGGTCTCCTCATGCTGCCAACACCTCCACACGCTGTGTCATTCAGCTACTATATGGTCTCCTCATGCTTCAACCTCAAATTTTTGAAAAGTTCACTCATCTCTATTGCTGTTCCTACACAAGATTGCATTCAGTTGAAATGTGCCAATTCTGCCTTGTGTGTTTTTTAACATTTGAAAACTATGTGGCAAATATGTAAACACAAAACAATGACAGAGATTCTCTAAAGCACAGTGATAAATAAAAAGGAAAAGATTCATTGCTGCCAAGTTGTCAGCTATCACCTTAATGAGGGTCAGCCTAGACCCCACTGTGGATTTTCTTCATCAGTATGGGGCTGGTATGCGAGTCATACTTGTTAGAGGATTGTGAGCGACAGTCAGAAGGAACAAAATAAGGAATGATATATAAAGGCAATAACCTGTCATATTGCAAATTTATTGTAGGGTTTTGATGCCTTAAGCTTTATTGTGTCACCAGTGCTAGTTTAAGCACAGATAACTCATTATTTTGTTGTTATATGCTGAAGAAGTAGATATTCAGCATGCTGCTAGAAAGACAACATGAAACCGTAGTATATGATAGGATTCTTGCATTGCTGGGATCCCGCTAGTTCTCCCGGATCTTGTCAGCCTTTAATGCCAGGTAGATTGCAGAACAACATGCCCTGTATTGTCCGTTTATATGCCCTACTCAAGTACAACACTGGAACAATAACTTGAGCTGCAGCAGTTTCTTTCCCCTTTCTCTTTTTAGTGGGCCTGATAGCTTGTAAGGCCTCCTTTACATATATGCTCTGATGCAAGAACTGATCCCATTAATTTGAATGGGATAGTGCTCAATTATCCGTCATCTCCATCAAGATGCAGGAAGGCTGGACTGGGGAATGGATCTTGATGTGTTCCCTGTTCCATGCCGCATACCTTTCAAAGTGGCTTCTGGCATCGGATCCCATCAGGGGTGGACTGACAGGCTGGTCTGATCGGACATGGTCGTAGGGCCCGGCCGGGTAAAGGGTCTGCTGCTGCTGAAGATCCAGGACACAGTAGAAGGCATCCCCTCTGTGTGAGCCACATCTGCGGCCTACACAGAGAGGAGACGTGACCTCCGCCGTTACACAGCCTACACCGATGACGTCACTCAACAGCGCTTGCACTGTGGAGGAAGGAAGACAGGGGCCCCTGCTGAGCTCCAGAGGAGAGCGCTGCATGGGACATCAGGTGAGCATAATTTTTTCTTCAACCTTGGAGGGGGGAACTCTGCTGCCTACACCTATTGGGGGGGGGGGGGGGTTGGAAAAACTTGGCTGCCTACACCTACTCGGGGAGGGGGAAAAACTCTGCTGTCTACACCTCCTGTGGAGAGACCCTGCTGCCTACACCTACTGTGGGGTGGGATCCTGCTTCCTACACCTACTGTGGGGGGGGGGGCTGCTGCCTACACCTACTGTAGGGGGGACCCTACTGCCTACATGTACTGTGGGGTGGGATCCTGCTTCCTACACCTACTGTGGGTGGGGATCCTGCTGACTACACCTACTGTGGGGGGGGGGCCTGCTGCCTACACCTGCTGTGGGGGGCCCTACTGTCTACACCTACTGAAGGGGGGCCCTACTGATTACACCTACTGTAGGGGGGCCCTACTGCCTACACCTACTGTAGGGGGGCCCTACTGCCTACACCTACTGTATGGGGGGGGGGCCCTACTGCCTACACCTATTGTGGGGGACACTACTGCCTACACCTACTGTGGGGGGGCCCTACTGCCTACACCTACTGTGGGGAAAATCTGCTGCCTACGCCTACTGTGGGGGAAATCTGCTGCCTACACCTACTGTGGGGGGACCCTGCTGCCTACACCTACTGTGGGGGGGACCCTGCTGCCTACACCTACCAAACTAATAGAAAGGCTACCTACATAGGGGGTTTTCCTACAGGGGGAAGTAATCTGGGGGATTTACCTATAAAGGGCATGACTACCTACCTGGGGACATGATCTGTTAGGGGCCACTACCTCCTGGGGACATTACCTACCTGTAACTTCCGTAAGAAACTCCTTATTTTCTGTGCACTAACACAAACTACTCTGATACCCCTCCCGTGACTAGACTCTGGATTCGCCACTGGGTGGAGTGGGGTGCTGGCTACCTACTTGACTAACTACCTGGCTGCCTAACTTTATACTTGGATGCCTAACTACTTACCTACATACCTGGTTATCTAACTACCTACATACCTGGCTGAACTACCTACCTACCTACATAGCTTGCTACCTACCTACATACCTGGCCTTCATACAGGAGAACCTATAAGAAATAGAGAACATATAAGAAATAGAAATAACAACACACCGAAAACGACTACACCAAAAAAGAGAACCCTAACCCCACCCAAAAACGATCCAACAGTAAAAACCCCACCCAGAAGAAGATCCCAAGAGAAACTACCCCTTTGTCATCCAGGGATATCACATAAAACATTACAGACTCTGGATCCACATTCACCCTTCACACCAGCGACCCGCTCTTTGGATGAGCACCTAAATGAGATCAAAAGTAATTTTTCCCATCTAAGGGAAAAACTAAGGACGAACATCCTAAAGGGCGAAAATGATGATACCCCAACGGGTGAAAATGATGATACCCTGAAATCCTCACTGTCCTTTCCCTCTCCTGGTATGACTCAGCTAGTGACAGAAATAGGGGCAGACGAACGTCTACTACTAAATGACACCTGCACTGACATGGCTAATCGCTCCATACTCACTATTCATGATTCTCTGAATGAGAATTTAGACTAGTCGTCTACCATCATAGATAACACCACAGCAGGGCAACTGGCCTCAGTACCATTTTTACAACCCCTAATACCTGAAAAATCCTAAATTACTACTACGGCACTAGTACACGATCCAGCTGAGGAAGCACTAGAGATTATGGTAAGTCCTTTTTCTATGAAGAAAAACTCAATAGTGCCTCATCAACCGCCTAAGGAGTAGGATTCCATAGCTCCATCCTCTATTCCCTCGGGAACTTCTCCTCATCCTTCTCAGCATTTTTTAGAGCTGGCTCCTTGGACTCCGACGAAGTTGAAAATCACCAAATTCTTTCCTCCAATAAGAGCTACAAAAAGAAAACTAGAAGAGGTAGGAGAGCAGGTTCCAAGATCAGCAAGCGGAAAAATACAGAAAAAAACATTAACACCTGTATTAGCAGCAAGTGGTACCCTAGGAACTAAAAATCCAAAGGAGCCCACCACTATCAAGATATTCAATCTGTCTCACCATCTACTTAATATAGGAGAATATTCCTTATTACAAAAAGGATCATAATTTTGTCCCCATTTCGATCCGAAAAAGTTGGAGCTCTTTTTAGATCTCCACCAATTCACCAGGTGCTTGACCTTACAACGCCACTTCTCACTTCCAGCCAATCAAAATCTGGAAGAGGTCCATCCTGCCATGGACACCCCAGGGGTACACCCTGATGTCAAGCCAAAAACCAAGTTCTATCCCCTACACAGCCAGGGACACCTATTGAGAACTTTCCACGAATTAGTAGAAAACGATTTTCGGGAATTACCAAATTCACTAGTCAATCACAAGAGGGACAACTTACCATAGTCGAACGTGCAGTCCGGAAAACTTTGAAAGATAACAAAAACATAATAATCCGCCCTGCGGACAAAGGGGGCGGGATCGTTATCCAAGACCTTGAGGATTACGACAAAGAAGCTATGAACATCTTAAGTGACACAAATTACTACAAACTGATTGAAAATAATCCTTTTTCCAAACTACAACAAAAAATTATTCTATCATTACTCCACGAAAGCTTCTACAATAATATAATTACAAAAAAAGAAAATAAATTTCTCTTCGTGTCCAATCCTAACATCCCCTTCTACTACCACCTACCTAAGCTGCATAAGAATGAGAAACAACCGCCCGGGCGTCCCATCATCTCCGGAGTCAACAGTGCGACCTGTAACATTTCTCAATATCTAGATCTGATCCTGCAGCCCTACGTACAGAAGTTTCCAAGTTATCTCAAAAACTCGGATGAGCTAATTAACATCCTAAAGGAACAAACTTGGGAAGAGGATATGATGCTGGTGACAATGGATATCACCGCATTATTTACAAATATTCAACATCAGCTAGGGATGCAAACATTCCTGCATCACAAGTCACCTTTTTGATGGACTGCCTCAAACTGGTTCTTGAAAACAATTACTTCACATACAAAGACAAAACCTACCACCAAACAAGAGGCACAGCAATGGGGACCCGGGTGGCCCCCTCATACGCAAATTTATTTATGGGGTGTTTTGAGCAAAAATTCATCACCTCAAACCCCCTATTTACCTCTCATGCTGTCGTCTATAAAAGGTATATAGACGACCTGTTTTTGTTATGGAAAGGAGACACCAACCTCATACCCCCTTCTGGTTCAGCAAATCAACGCTAACAATTGGGGCATTCAACTAACACCGAACCACTCAAAGGTATCTATAGAGTTTCTGGATCTACAGATTTCCCACAAAGACGAAAAAATCATCACATCCACTTACTTTAAATCAGTCGATTCAAACAGTTACATCCCTTTCCAGAGTGGCCACCATCGCAAGTGGAAAGAAAATATACCTTATGGACAGTTCAGAAGAATACGTAAAAACTGTACAGAGAATCCAACATTTATACAACAGGCCGGAACTTTAAAACAACGATTTGCTGAGAAGGGATATTCAAAACAATTGGTTAATAATGCATTCCAGAAAGCCAATCCACTTACCCAGGAAGATTGCTTGCCGTCCACCTCTGAAAGCCAGGTGGTGATTGACTCGGACTTTGGATCATACATAAGAAATCCAGAAGAACCAGATAAAACAGAAAAAAACAGGAACAAATGAAAATGCAAACAAAAACAGAGACAAAAGTATAATGAAAAATATAAATAAAAATAGAAATAAGAACCATTCTACCACAAACTTCATAACTACTTACCCGGGAGGACATAAACAGATTCAAAAGATAATAATCAAACACTGGGGGATTTTACGCTCCGACCCCTATCTAGCAGAGTTATTACCACAGAAACCACGCTTTACCTACCGTAGGGCACCCACTCTGCGCAATATTATTGCACCCAGCAGAGGGAACCAAGAAAAGACTAGAAACGACCAGCCATCACTAATTGCCCCCCTACCAAAGGGAGCTTTTCAGTGTAGCAAATCCAGCTGCTTGTGCTGTGACACTATTTGTCACAAACTGGTACATCATTTCCTATAAAATCCTTTATGACGTGCCAATCATCCTATATCATTTACCTTATCACCTGTAAATGTGGAAAACAATATGTGGGGAGGACGACCCAAGAACTCCACCAACGCCTAAATCAACATAGGAGCAATACCAAAAAAGGATTCCTACTTCACGGTTTATCCAGACATCTCATTATGTCACACAAAGGTGACTTTGGCATGATCTCAATCACATCAATAGAGCATATTCCAGCAACCAGCAACAACAGGTTAGAGGCTCTAACACACAAAGAGATGTTCTGGATATATACTCTGAGATGCCTACAACCAACAGGCCTTAATGAAGTCACAGAAGTGATCAAATAATTCTATGGAATATCCCTTCCCACTTCTAATACTACAACTACTAATGGCCTTAATAAATAGAGGAAAAAAGTTATCATCCCTTTCATATGTAAGAAGAGGATGTGATATATATATATATATATATATATATATTTTTTTTTTTATTAATATTTTTTTTTTCTCATATTGCCTGAACGAGGTACGGGACATACATTTTTCTCCATAGATAATTTGTTGTCAGCTTACAATGTGTCTACTAAGGCAGATCAAGAATCAGGAATGGTGACCAACCTGCAACAAAGCAATACTCTGGCACCGGAGTATAGCACGGTAGATTAATAATTCAGAATGGTGACTCACCTGTATTAAAGTAATACTTTCTATTTTAGATCTCGCAAACAAATTTGTAACCAATAACACTGGTGCTCACTTTCCATAGAGCTGATAACACCGTTGTCACAGCAGCTGGAGGACTGTGTCTCCCATCTCCGCTCTGGCCCGAGATCCATCTGCTTAGCGGTCACAGCTGGAACGGCTGCTAAGTCGGGACCTGTACTTGTTCTATCCTCTCAGAACGGAGCTTCTGCTCCGTTACTATTACCCAGGTCATTATTAGTATTTTTCTTCCTAAGAATTTCTTTTTATGGTTCTGGATTATTAATTCTGGTTGAGTTTTATATGTTGTATGCATTTAAGTGTGGATTTTAATTATAATTGAGATCGGAACATTCCTGCAGAATCCAAGCTGTCTTGTATGTTGTATGGAACGCCAATGTATTTTTTCCCGGGTTTTTTTTGTGTATAAAAACACACTATGTTTGCTCATTCCCCATTGGACCTGAGGAAGGCGGGACCAAGCCCCCAGAAACGCGTAGTCCGTAGCGCTATTAAGAATAAAGTCCTTTACTTTTATTTTAAACCTTTGTCCGCATCGGTTTCTGACCATTTATAACAAAGGAGCGCCGTGAAGGATCACTTTCCTACAAGCATTCAGTAACTGGCCTTCATACATGGCTGCCTAACTACCTAGCTAGCAACCTACCTACCTGGCTAGTCCCCTACCTACATAACTGGCTACCTACCTAGTTAAATATTTACCTGGCTACCTGCCCATTTACTGTGCAGGACACCAAGGAGGGCATTATTACAGTTTGTGGGCCTATAGATGAGAAGATTGTGTAAAGGAGGAGATGGCACTGGAAAAATGCAGAGTCTAACATGTTTGTCCTGCAGATGTCCTGCAAGAGATTGACATGGCGGTCTGATCCGGATGGAGAAGAAAAGGAAAGAGGACGCCACCGATCAGAAGAGACGTAATTGTGAGTCCCTAGATGTAACTGTAATCACTTATATGGCATACACATCCTGTGTAAAGTTGATATCTACCGCTATATGATCTTGTATATAGTAACATAGTTCTTAAGGTTGAAAAAAGACCACAGTCCATCTAGTTCATCCTATATCCCTAATAAGTCCCTACTGAGTTGATCCAGGGGAAGGCAAAAAACCCTCATACTAGAGGTAAAAATTCCTTCCCGACTCCAAATATGGCAGTCAGAATTAATCTCTGGATCAACGTTCTGTCCCTATAAATCCAGTGTACATAACCGACTATGTTATTATTCTCCAAGAATGCATCCAGACCCCTTTTGAACTCTTTTACAGAATTCACCATGACCACCTCCTCCGGGAGAGAATTCCACAGTTTCACTGCTCTTACCAGTAAAGAACCCCCGTCTGTGGTTGTGTAGAAACCTTCTTTCCTCTAAACGTAGAGGATGCCCCATTGTTATAGATACAGTCCTGGGTATAAATAGATCATGGGAGAGATCGCTGTACTGTCCCCTGATATATTTATACATAGTTATTAGGTCTCCCTTAAGCCTTCTTTTTTTCTAAACTAAATAAACCCAATTTTGATAATCGTTCTGGGTACTGTAGTCCTCCCATTCTCTGTATTACCCTGGTTGCCCGTCTTTGAACCCTCTACAGGTCCACTATATCTTTCTTGTACACTGGTGCCCAGTACTGTACACAGTATTCCATGTGTGGTCTGACTAGTGATTTGTACAGTTGTAGAATTATCTCCTTGTCGTGGGCATCTATGCCCCTATTGATGCACCCCATGATTTTATTTGCCTTGGCAGCAGCTGCCCGACACTGGTCACCACAGCTAAATTTACTATTAACTAAGACCCCTGAGTCCTTTTCCATGTCAGTCGTCCCAAGTGTTCTCCCATTTAATATATGACCCCATCCTGGATTTTTCCTCCCCATGTGCATTACCTTACATTTATCAGTGTTAAACCTCATCTGCCACTTCCCAGCCCAAACCTCCAACCTATCCAGATCCATTTGTAACAGTTCACTGTCCATTTGTTTACCGCTTTACAGAGTTTAGTATCATCTGCAAAGATTGCTACTTTACTATTCAACCCCTCTTCAAGGTCATTAATAAATATATTAAATAAAACAGGACCCAAGACTGACCCCTGTGATACCCCACTACTAACAGTCACCCAATCAGAATAAGTACCATTAATAACCAGCCTCTGTTTCCTATCACTGAGCCAGTAACTTACCCACTTGCACAAATTCTCCCCCAGCCCAATCCTTCTAATTTTATACACCAACCTTTTATGTGGCACCGTATCAAATGCTTTGGAAAAATCCAGATATACAACATCCAGCGATTTAATCACTTATATAGTATACAGATCCGGTATGGTATACTGGTCTGTGTGTAGTGGTTATATTCAGTACAATATGGCAGTAGTATCCAGTTATTTTGTGTTGGTATATATTTACTCCTTGTATACTGGTATTATTGGTCATGAAAAATAATTTTACCTACCTTAAGAGGGTTTCTTATATATAAAATATTGTTTATTTTTGGTGGGGTGGAGGGATTTGGGTGGCATAGGGGCAGAAGTGTGGCCAGCGGCGGAGCATCGCAGGGGACCCTTGTTTTTTTTTTTGTCCAGGGGCCCTGAGTGTTGTCAGTCTGCCCCTGGACCCCAAGTTATCCTATGGAGCACCGTAGGCATCGCCTGATAGCGCCGCAAGTATTTTCAAGCATCCAGCTTTTGCCTCCAGTGCTTCATCCGAGCAGTGGGTGGGTGGTATTTAGGGAGGAAGTACAGCCGTCCCCACTTCCTTTAAAAATAAAGTAAAAAATATAGAGAAGATTTATCAAAATCTGTCCAGAGGAAAAGTTGCTGAGTTGCCAATAGCAACCAGATTACTTCTTTCACTTCTGAAAAATTATGCAAAAGTCTATTTCCTGGTGGGCTAGTGGTCTCAAAAAAATTATTGCCCAACCCAGGGTGCCTCCAGCACTACAACTCCCAGCTTGCCCGCTGGGACCTGCAAGGAGTTGTAGTATTGCACAACAGCTGGAGACACCCTGGTTGTAAAACAATGTTGTATTTATTGTACCGAGCCAGGATATTTTTAATTTTGGCACATTATGTTTTTCTCCTCGCCATAATGTTTTCAATTTTTCACTTACAGACCCATATGAGGACTTGTTTTTAGTACTTATACACACAATATATCTATACTCTTGCTAAAGTTCACAACTTGAACATGTGTGTTCCCACTAGGGAGTTCCACCTCCCCCTATATAGACTTCAATAGAGTATGTCCACACAATGTGGGATAGGATGACACTAATAATACTCCATTTAAATGTTAGAGCGGGCGTGCCAGATGTGTGTATGTGCACATATATATATATATATACACACACATATACATATATATATATGCGTTCATCAGTATGTTTAGAAAAAAAAAGATAACTTTTCCAAAAAATTGTTTGTGGGGTATGCTCATCTGATATAATGACGGCATTCACTCAGATAACCTCTAGGACCTCTGCAATCAGTGATGCTTCATGCATCACTGGCTTATACCAGTGCATTCCCCTGGGGTCATGTGTTCTTTTGGGTTAGCCCAGCGAATCTCGAAGTCTGTGTTAAGCAAGCCAGCATTGCTCCTGGCAAGGGGGATGCAAAGTAGACTTTTGTAATATCCCCCTCCCCCCAGCTGCATCATGTACTCTGTGCACCCACAGGAGCGACTGGCTCAGTTTTGTATTCAATCCTATCATGTGTAATCCAGTCTGCTGGTCTGTGTATCAAATCCTATCATGCGAGATGCTCCATGAGTCACTTATCTAATCCTGCCAGGTGCAATGCTTAGTTGAGCTGTGCACCAAATTCACTGATAGGAGGTACTGTCCTTGAACCATGTATTGTAGTTTTTTCATACTGTTTCTTGAGCAGGGTATCTAATTACAAAACCATGCAATGCCTCTAAACACAGATGTCTCAGAACGCACACACCAGTCAGCACAGACTTTTCCAGGTCACGGTGCTGCTGCCGCAGGGAGTGGGCACTAACTGTTCACTACTCAGGTTAGGGCCTCAAATCATGCTCAGGGACTAGTCAGGCACCTCGCATCCCGCAGGGGCTCATAATGGTCAGGTTCCCGCGGTGGATCACCTTCCATTTATGACTGACAATATAGCAGTTGCATAAGGTATAACAAGTACTTATCACTCGCTCGTTTTTTCTTTTCTTCTATTTGCAGCATCTCATACCATTGCCTTATCTACCTCGCAGCAGTACAGTTTTCGTCCAGTTGTGCCTAGTTATCCTATGTTCCTGGTCTCTATCATTTAGTCTACGGATATCGCTTCTATTGTGGGGCTAATTCTTTACGGTTAGTTACTTCCCATCACGCCAGCACACTAGTATTTTTTAAAAGTGTTAATATATCCTTCCTTTTTTTATTGTTTATTTTCTCTCTTATCAGTCGGACCCTCTCATACAAACCTTTCGCTTAAATCGGTTTAGGACACCCACGTAACAGTCACACATGGTACATGACACACCCTCGTTTACTTGGCCACTTCTTAGTCGGGCCCTCATTTGGTTCAGCCATCAGCATTTTTTCATTGAAAACACATTATCACGCAATCGGTAGCCTGCACGTGTTCAGTGTCATGCTCTCAATCCTTTGTGTTGGTTTCTTAGTCTCCTGGGTATGGTCACTTAAACAGTCGGACCCTTTCGTTCAATCGATTAAGCTACTCACGCAACAGTCATCCATGGTGCACGATGCACCCTCGTTAGTTGGCCACTACATAGTCAGGCCCTTACTTTTTTCAGCCACCAGGTTGTTCTCATGGAAAGCACATCATGCAATCGGCACCTTGCTTCTCCGGTTTGTTAAGTTCTCATCCTACGCGGATGCACACTCTCGTTTCTAACTGTCACTTAAATTGTTTATGGTTGGCAGCATCAATCCACCTTTTTGGACGCCAATCAAATTTCTCCTGCTCAAAGACTTGTGTCTTCAGCCAAACAGGTACATATATGTAGTTGCATGAGTTGGTCCAGGGGTACTCGGGCCTGCCTCACATTCATGATTCTCTTACATGGCCCGTTAGGCTCATGGCACGTGTTCTTTTCTCGCATTGATAGTATGTTGAATACTTACGACATTGAGGATGCTCTGTCCATCCCAGAATCCATTGCTTCAGAACATGGCAGCATACCTTCTCTCAGGAATTGGACCATTCCTAAACTAACAGCTGAAGTAACCAAAAGGGGAATACACTACCTGGCATCCGCAAGAAAAGCGGAACTCTATAGACTGCTAATGTCTGAAACCCCTGGTTAATTTCTTGACCAAGTGCCTATGTCTACCATTCAGCTGTCTTTGTCTCAATTGCATTCCATGACGAAAAGTATCTCATCTTCTGTACTAGATGTGCAAACTAAACTCCAATCATTGAAAGCCAGGGGTCCTGCAGGTGACCCACCCGTACCGGTGGCTCTGGTGGTCTTCTCTGGCCAGAAGATCGCCACAGGTAGGGATTTGGTCACACCTGACATCGCACCCTCCCATTTCGTTCACCCTAATATCAGGAAAGAAATTTTAGAGGAAAAAGACGTTAATCTTGCCTATCTTCTTATAGCTACCCCCGACATAGTAGAGAATAAAACCATCGCCTGTGGCGATGTATCCGTAGTACTAAAAACCAAAGACACCTGTCTAAATAAGAAACTGTCCATTGGGGAATTTGTATTAGCCTTCAGTTTGTACAGAGACATAATCTGTTCCGCACACCTTGAGAGGAGAGAAGAGCTGGATACTTATTTATATTGTGTCACAGACCTGGGGCTCAAGTACGGCGGATCCGTAAATCAGGTTTGCAATAACTTCAACCTGTCAACATGTAATTATAAAAAGTCAAGAGCTTTACATGTTTGCTCCATTTGTTTCAGGGCACACCCCTGGTCAGCTTGCTCTCAAAGGGCGGCTAAGACAGCATGACTAGACGGGGTTAACATTAACCCCTTAAGGACTCAGGGTTTTACCGTTTTGGCACTTTTGTTTTTTCCTCCTTACATTTAAAAAAATCATAATTCTTTCAATTTTGCACCTAAAAATCCAAATGATGGCTTATTTTTTGCGCCACCAATTCTACTTTGTAATCAGTCATTTTACCCAAAAATCTATGGCGAAATGTAAAAAAAAAAAAATCATTGTGCGTCACAATTGAAGAAAAACGCCATTTTGTAAATTTTGGGGGCTTCTGTTTCTACACAGTAAATTTTTTCGGTAAAAATTACACCTTCTCTTTATGCTGTTGGTTCATACAATTAAAATACCCTACTTATAAAGGTTTGATTTTGTCGTACTTCTGAAAAAAATCATAACTACATTCAGGAAAATGTATTCGTTTAAAATTGTCATCTTCTGAACCCTATAACTATTAGCATATTAGAGAGTTAAACAACTTTACACACTGGGCAAATGTATTGATAAAATCATGGCAGCGGAGTACCCCTTTAATTTCTGATCTCTCTTCAACCTCCGTTCCTCCCTCCTCTTGTAGCACCGCAAATCTTGATTTCTCTGGGTTCTTGTTTATACTGTTTCCCTGGGGGATTTAAGAAATGTATCCATCTTAGTATTGTTTGCATTTAAACTTTCTCCCCCCACCACTGGATCTTTGTGTTACAATTTCGGAGCCATTCCACTAGCAACTTCCTTGGACCAATTAGTCACAGAGATTTTAAACTGGATATTTAGATTATCTTTCGCTGATATGCAGTTTCCTCCACAGTTTGTCTCCACTTTCCAGATTAAAGTGGTACTCCACTGGAAAACATTTTCTTTTTTTTAAATCAACAGGTGCAAGAAAGTTAAACAAATTTGTAAATTACTTCGATTAAAAAATCTTAATATTGCTTCATATACAGTATAAATCCATATAAGTTCATATACACTCTAAATCCAAGTAAGTCCAGCCTGCTCCATGTACAATAAAACCTTAGGGCTGTTTAGACATAGTTCGTACTCAGCCTTATAATTCCCTTTCTCTGATAGCCCTTTATATCATGTGCATCATCCTCCTCTTACCGCTTTGTGGGCAAAGATCTCAGCATCACCTCAGGGCATAGCTTCGGATCTCCGCCCCGCACTCTCTCACAGTGCTCCAAGCACCCAGTCTTCTCATGCACTGCGCGCCCGACAAGCACACCAGCTTGAACTTCTGGGTTAACTCCCGCGGCTTCTCTCAGCCGTGATGGGATGACGTGATCCTGTCAGCTCAAAGCCTTCCGGACACTTTCTCCCTCTCCCTGGAATGATGCCGACCAAACGGAATAGTGACTCAGCCTCACCTCTGTGAAGCCTCGGTGATGCCCGTTGAAAGGATGGCGCGAGTGGTGGATGACCGGCACTGGGACACTGTGGGGCCATGGGACACCAGGCTGTGCGGGGTGAAGGTGGGTGTACAATGGTGGTGACAAGTACACATTAAGATAATGTGCCTGATATATATCATTGCACAGACTTTGTGCAGATTCACATCCACACGAAAACTAAAGATTGTTTTATTTTCTGAAGTCTGACATAAGACTTGTTAAGCCTGAGCTGGACTGGAGTGTATTGGCATCAAATGTTGTTCATAGATTCATAGTTCATAGATTTGTCTTCAGCTACTTATCCTTCAGGTGCATTTTAAAAGTGATGTCAGTTTATTTATTTATATAGTGCCTACAGATTCCGCAGTGCTTACAATTATGGGGTACAAACAAAGACAAGTATCAGACATAATATTACACAATAACTATTCAAACAAGAGGTGCGGGGATATGTTGAGACCAATTACAGAATGTTATAGGCCTTTCTGAAGA
This sequence comes from Hyla sarda, assembly GCF_029499605.1. Taxonomy (NCBI): domain Eukaryota; kingdom Metazoa; phylum Chordata; class Amphibia; order Anura; family Hylidae; genus Hyla; species Hyla sarda. The sequence continues at coordinate 203,445,761 of NC_079192.1, forward strand.
GATATGTTTTTAGGCCACATTTGAAACTATGGATGTTGTTGTTGAGTCTGAGGGATTGCATTCCAGAGAACCGATGCAGCACGAGTGAAGTCTTGGAGACGGGAGCGAGAAGTTCGGATTATAGAAGATGTTAGTGTGAGATCATTAGCAGATCGGAGAGAACGTGTAGGATGGTAGACAGAGATGAGAGAGGAGATGTAGGGAGGTGCAGCATTGTGGAGAGCCTTGTGTGTGAGACTGACGATTTTGTACTGTATTCTGGACTGAATTGGTAACCAGTGTTGTGACTGGCACAGGGAGGAGGCGTCGGTGTAGCGGCTGGAGAGAAAGATGAGTCTGGCTGCGGCAGTAAGGATGGACTGGAGAGGAGAGAGTTTGGAGAAAGGAAGGCCTATTAGTAAAGAGTTACAGTAGTCGAGGCGGGAGTGAATCAAAGCAATAATGAGAGTTTTAGCAGTTTCAGTGGTGAGAAACAGGCGGATTCTAGAAATGTTTTTGAGATGCAGGTGACAAGAACGTGAAAGAGACTGAGTATGGGGAGTGAAAGACAGATTAGAGTCAAGTATAACTCCAAGACAGCGAGCCTGCTGCCCTGGAGTTATGGTAGTACCACATACCGAGATGGAAATGTCAGGGTTAGGTACAGTATCAGTTGCTGGAGAAAAAACAATAAGTTCTGTTTTAGAAAGATTTAGTTTCAGATATAAAGAGGACATGATGTCTGAGACGGCAGAGAGACAGTCACTGGTATTCTGTAGGAGTGCAGGGGTGATGTTGGAGGAAGAGGTATGGAGTTGGGTGTCATCAGCATAGAGGTGGTACTGGAAACCAAATCTACTGATTGTTTTTCCAATGGGGGATGTGTAGAGTGAAAAGAGTAGAGGACCCAGGACCAATCCCTGGGGAACCCTGACAGCAAGGGGGAGAGGAGAAGAAGTAGAGCCAGAAAATGAGACGCTAAAGGAGCGGCCAGAGAGATATGAGGAAAACCAGGCGAGAGCAGAGTCCTTGAGATCGATGGAGCAGAGACTACTGAGGAGGAGTTGGTGATCCACAGTGTCAAAAGCCGCAGACAGGTCCAAGCGAATCAATAAAGAGAAATTGTCATTTGATTTGGCCATCAGAAGATAGTTAGTGACTTTGGTTAGGGTAGTTTCTGTGGAGTGAAGGGAGCAGGAACCAGACTGTAAGGGGTCAAGGAGCGAGTTCTTGGAGAGATAACGGATAAGGAGGGAGTAGACCAAGCGTTCCAGGAGTTTGGAGATAAAGGGGAGATTTGAGACGGGTCGATAGTTAGCGTCCAGAGATGGTTTTTTCAAGAGTGGGGTTATGATAAAGTGTTTGAAGGAGGAGGGAAAGACCCCAGAAGAGAGGGAGAGGTTAAAGATTTTAGTTAGGTGACAGCTGATAGCAGGAGAGAGAGAGACTGGATGAGGTGTGAAGGCATGGGGTCACTAGAGCAGGTAGTGGGGCGGGAGGAGGAGAGGAGCCTGGAAACATCCTCCATCACTCTCAGTTTTTGAGCCTGTAACGAAGAGGAGACGTGGCTTGGAATTGGATCAGAACTTTTAGGGGACTGGGAGAGGATTTCATCACGAGTGTCATCGATTTTAGTTTTGAAGTATTTGGCAAGGTCTTCAGCACAGAGATCAGTGATTGGGGTCTGTACTTTAGGCCGAAGGAGAGAGTTGAATGTGTCAAAAAGGCGTTTTAGGTTGTAGATGAGGGAGGTAAAATATGCTTGTTTGGCGAGATGAAGAGGGGAGTAATAGGATTTAAGCATGAATTTATAGTGCAGAAAGTCTGAAGAAGTCTTACTTTTCCTCCACAGACGTTCAGCACACCTAGAGCATCGCCCGAGAAAGCGGGTTGTTAGTGTGTGCCAGGAGGTTCGTGTTTTAGAGGGTGCGATTTGATCAGGGGTAGACTTTAGGGTGTCATGGTAATGTTTGGCTGCTAGATTAGGGCAGGATAGAGAAGAGATTGGTGATAGTGAAGATTGTAGAATGTCTATAAATTGACTGGTGTTTATGGCACACAGGTTTCTGTAAGTGTACAAGGTTGAAGTGTCTGGAAGAGGATAGGAGTTACTGATAGAGAAAGAGAGAAGGTTGTGGTCAGAGAGCTCAAAAGGAGAATTAGTGAATTTAGAGACAGAGCAAAGTCTAGAGAAGATCAAGTCCAGTGTATTCCCATCCTTGTGTGTGGGAGAGTCAGTAAGCTGTGAAAGGGCAAAGGAGGAGGTTAGAGACAGAAGCCGAAAGGCAGAAGAGGAGATTGGGGTATCAATGGGGATATTAAAATCACCCATAATGAGTGTAGGTGTTTCTGAGGAAGGAAAGTGAGGGAGCCAGGTGGCAAAATTATCCAGAAACTTTTGGGGAAGACCAGGAGGACAATAGATGACCGCCACTCAGAGTCAGTTGCATTGTGTTTTAAAAAAAAAAGGTGGTATAATTGTTCCATACAATAGTAAACCTAGTTTTCCCCTATAGAGTCACTAAGATATAAAGTATCCCGCCACTTAACTGGGATGAATGAATGTATGTGCTGTAGAAAAGTAGGCAAACCTGCATCCAGATGGTCACATTTTTCACCCTTTCTTGTAAGTCTTTTAAAGTCTACATCAGGGTAGCTACAAGGGTTGACAAAAGACACAGGTCCCTGAACTTCAACCTTTCTTGATCAATTATACATCATTCATTGTCAAGTTAAAGTTAATATTCCAATATTTATTTTTCTTTAGCCTTCGAGTCCATTATGCCAAGTTATAATACAGTGTGATATGCTTTTATTACCTCCATGCACCGCTTTGTCCTGTGTTCATGCATGGGAGCCACACCCAGAAGTTCTCTAGTGCAAGTCTTTTAATTTAAAGTAGAAAGGCGGCGCAACCTTTTTAACTTCCCCTGTGCTGCAAAAACTAAAAAACAAAATAACAGAAAAAAAAATTTACAAGCTCACCTTCCTACATTTCCCCGTTGCGCAGATATCTGCATCCCGTTCCTCCGGTGCTGCTTGGCTTCATGCTTCTTAGGCTCGGAATGTCACACTGCAGTCAGCGTATTGTCGGCTGCATCCATGTCCCGCCTCGGTCGGTGATAGGCTGAGCACACTGTCATGTAAGGAGCTTGGGCCCTTCTCCTTGCTGCCCGGGCTCTTTACCACTGGCTGAGGCGGGAAATCGATGCGGCCGACTATACACTGACTGCAGTGTGACGTTCCGAGCCTAAGAAGTATGAAGCCAAGCAGCACCGGAGGAACGGGATGCCACAACGGGGGAACATAGGAAGGTGAGTTAAAGTAGTTTTTTTTAGTTTTTGCAGCCCGGGCACAGGGGAAGTTAAAAAGGTTGTGCTGCAGTTCTCTTTTAACTGCTGTTTGTGGCCTTTCACAGCATTCCATGTGGCCAGAGACAATGTCACAAGTCACATTGTCTCCAAGGGAGCGGGTGGGTGAATAGCATGAATTCAGTAAATCACTCCCACCCTGTTGTGGTCCTGGAACTCCAAGCGACAGTACGGACACAAAAAGCTGATGACAATGCACTGCAGAGTCCTTGTCAGCCTTCTGATGACCTGAGTACTGCTGCCTCCCTGTAGGAAGAGGATGGAGCTGGCAGCTGTCACAGAGAAGTGAAGAGGAGCTCAGCCTTGTTATAAATGTATCAGTGCAAGCAGCCTCAGCAGCCTCTTCTAATGAAGCCCCGATAACACTGATCAATGCTATGCCGTGCTATGGCACGTGATTGTTCAGTGTTTGAAATTCAAAGATTGTATGTAATTGTCAGTAAAATGTAAAATAAAGTTTCTGAACATTTATATTCCTAACGCTGGCTATGGACGGCCGTGGATGTGACATCATGCTCTTCCATTTATGTCCATGGGAGAGGGCGTGATGGCTCTGCATGAGCAACCACAGCTGTTTGAAGCCGGTGTTCTGAATATAAATGTTCAGAATGCTAGGGTGCCAGGCCAGAGACTGAGGGGGAGCTCAGCGGCTGGACCACCCCATGATCAGACATCTTTTTCCCTATCCTTTGGATATGAAATAAGATGTCTAGGGGTGGCATACCGCCTAAGGGGTTTAAAAAAAAAACAAAACACTGTGGATCCATCCTAAAAAAAAGACGCTCCCTTTTTTAATCAACTTTGTTTTAGCTTCGAAACTGCCTTTTAAAACCTTAACAAAACATTTAAACTCTGAATATGTAAGAGCACCCAATGCAGTAATTACCTTCAGTTTGGTTAATTAACTAAAAAGGTACTCATACATAAGCGATACCTGTCAGCTGAATATTTTCCAAGCCTCCTGTACCGTGTCCCGGCTCTCCGGCTAGAGATCACGTGTTTTCGACTGCACAAAGCGGTGGCTGACGCGCCTCCTCAATACAGGGCTATGGCAGCACTCTGGGGGGGGATATCAGCCGCAGCTTTGTGCGGTCGTCAACACCCCCTTCCAGCAGACTTCCGGGGACCCCGTACGGGAGATCGTGGGGGTCCCAGCGGTCAGACCCCCCGTGATCTGAAACTTATCCCCTATCCTTAGGATAGGGATAGGTTTTCCAATCCTGGACTACTCCTTTAAAGCAGTACTGTCATTAGTATAAACTTTTGACATGTTGTACAGAGGATTCAAAAGTTTAGACTGCACCAGGCCTAAGTCCTGCTGCAATCGTGACTAACGAATCGTATCAGTCAGATCACAAAGGCAGGAACTGAAGTGCATTGTTGTGTGCTTTAACTGGCTATAACTTACAATCATAGCGCATGTTAGGAGTGAGACCTGGTGAAATTAAAGCATTTGGACAACTCCTCAAAAGTTAATACAAATAGCTGTAACCCTTTAATAAATGTGACATTTTTGATGGATTATTCTACTTAAAAAGAGTACCTCTCATGATCTTGTTAAATTTCATAATCCTCCCAGTTCACTGCCCCCATCATGATAAACCACTTCCCTGCCTTTATTTATATTTTGCTTAGTTTTTTACCTTGATATTGCTCTGTATTTTCTGCGCAGTCTCAGTCAGATTCACAGACTGGGAAGGTGTGACATCATCTCATTCAGACAGCAGGTGTGACATCTCATTCAGGGGAGAACTTCCTCCCTTACTTTGCTACATACAGCCCAGAGCAGTTCAGTGTATGAGATGCGCCATGACTGGCAAAGGCTGCACACCCCGCTCCCCCCCCCCCCCCCACCTCAGCACTCCAGACTGCATTTCCTGATTTTGGACTTCCAGGCCAGCAGGAATCCAAAGCCTGTGCAAGAGATGGAGGGGAAATGTGCTCTAGACAAGTAGGGAGCTTTTTTGTTTTTTTTTTAAACACAAATAAAACATAGAAAACTTCATTTTTTTAAAACAAGTACATTAGAAAGATTTTTTTATTTACCATAAGGAATGCAAAAATTAGTTTTAATGAGAGTTCCCATTTAAGGCATTTATCCATCTGCAGCCAGGACCCGCTGCTAACACCGGACATCGCCTATCGGGCTGATGTCCGGTATTAACCCTTTAGACACCACGATCAAAGTTGATTGTGGCGTTTTAAGCGGGAGAAAATACTGCTGGTTAGCTCAGCGGAGCTGTTTGGGACCGCCGCGGTGAAATCGCGGCATCCCGATCAGCTGAGAGGACAGCGGGAGGTGCCCCACCTTTCTCCTCGCTGTCCAAATGGCATTTGATTGCTCCAAGCCTGAGATCTAGGCTGGAGCAATCGAGGACAGATTATACTGATCAATGCTTTGTTGTGGCATAGCATTGTTCAGTGTATGCAATCAAAAGGATTGCATGTGATCAAAATAATGTTAAAAAAGTGAATAAATGGGATTTAACCCCTTCCTCAATTAAAGTTTGAATCACCCCCTTTTCCCATTTAAAATATACGTAAACAAAAATAAAATAAACATATGTGGTATTGCCATGTGAGTAAATGCACGAACTATAAAAACATGATGTTAATTAAACCGCACGTTCAATGACCGTAAAGTCCAAAATTGCGCATTATTTGTCACTTTGTATACTCTTAAAAAAAAGTGTAAAAAGCAACCAAAAAGTCTCATCTAAACAATTGTGGTACCAACAAAAACCGACAAATACATGGTGTCCTTTTTGCGAAAAGTGCACTGCACACAATTAAAAGCCCCCAAAAGTTACAAAATAGTTTTTTTTTCTTCCCAATTTTGCCCCACAATTATTTTTTCTGGTTTTGCCCTAAATTTTTGGGTGAAATGATTGATTTCATTACATAGTACAATTGGTGGTGCAACAAACAAGTCCTCATATGGGTCTGTAAGTGCAAAACTTAAAGTGTTCTGATTTTTAGAAGGTGAGGTGGAAAATACGAAAGTCCAAAACGGAAAAACCTGTGGTCCTTAAGGGGTTAAGAGGGCAAATTGCTATTTTCCCCATTAAATATGTTGTCCCTATTTTCTGCCATTAGAGACACACACCTCGCAAATTGAAGTGTATTTTAACCCCTTAAGGACCGAGCCCTTTTTCCCCTTAAGGACCGGAGCGTTTTTTGCAATTCTGACCACTGTCACTTTAAACATTTATAACTCTGGAATGCTTTTAGTTATTATTCTGATTCCGATATTGTTTTTTCGTGACATATTCTACTTTAACTTAGTGGTAAAATTTTATGGTAACTTGCATCCTTTCTTGGTGAAAAATAACCAAATTTGATGAAAAAAATGAAAATTTTGCATTTTTCTAACTTTGAAGCTCTCTGCTTGTAAGGAAAATGGATATTCAAAATATTTTTTTTTGGGGTTCATATAAACAATATGTCTACTTTATGTTTGCATCATAAAATTTATGAGTTTTTACTTTTGGAAGACACCAGAGGGCTTCAAAGTTCAGCAGCAATTTTGAAATTTTTCACAAAATTTTCAAACTCGCTATTTTTCATGGACCAGTTCAGGTTTGAAGTGGATTTGAAGGGCCTTCATATTAGAAATACCCCATAAATGACCCCATTATAAAAACTACACCCCCCAAAGTATTCAAAATGACATTCAGTAAGTGTATTAACCCTTTAGGTATTTCACAGAAATAGCAGCAAAGTGAAGGAGAAAATTCAAAATCTTCATTTTTTACACTTGCATGTTCTTGTAGACCCAATTTTAGAATTTTTGCAAGTGGTAAAAAGGAGAAAATTTTAACTTGTATTTGAAAATCAATTTCTCTCGAGTAAACACATACCTCATATGTCTATGTTAATTGTTCAGCGGGCGCAGTAGAGGGCTCAGAAGGGAAGGAGCGACAAATGGTTTTTGGGGGGCATGTCACCTTTAGGAAGCCCCTATGGTGCCAGGACAGCAAAAAAACACACATGGCATACCATTTTGGAAACTAGACCCCTCAGGGAACGTAACAAGGGGTAAAGTGACCCTTAATACCCCACAGGTGTTTCACGACTTTTGCATATGTAAAAAAAAATTTTTTTTTACCTAAAATGCTTGGTTTCCCAAAAATTTTACATTTTTAAAAAGGGTAATAGCAGAAAATACCCCCCAAAATTTGAAGCCCAATTTCTCCCGATTCAGAAAACACCCCATATGGAAGTGAAAAGTGCTCTGCTGGCGCACTACAGGTCTCAGAAGAGAAGGAGTCACATTTGGCTTTTTGAAAGCAAATTTTGCTCTGGGGGCATGCCGCATTTAGGAAGCCCCTATGGTGCCAGGACAGCAAAAAAAAACAAAACACATGGCATACCATTTTGAAACTAGACCCCTCGGGGAACGTAACAAGGGGTTAAGTGAACCTTTATACCCCACAGGTGTTTCATGACTTTTGTATATGTAAAAAAAAAATTTTTTTTTTACCTAAAATGCTTGTTTTCCCAAAAATTTTACATTTTTAAAAAGGGTAATAGCAGAAAATACCCCACAAAATTTGAAGCCCAATTTCTCCCGAGTACGGCGATACCCCATATGTGGCCCTAAACTGTTGCCTTGAAATACGACAGGGCTCCAAAGTGAGAGTGCCATGCGCATTTGAGGCCTAAATTAGGGATTGCATGGGGGTGGACATAGGGGTATTCTACACCAGTGATTCCCAAACAGGGGGCCTCCAGCTGTTGTAAAACTCCCAGCATGCCTGGACAGTCAGTGGCTATCTGGCAATACTGGGAGTAGTTGTTTTGCAATAGCTGGAGGCTCCGTTCTGGAAACAGTGGCGTCCCAGACGTTTTTCATTTTTATTGGGGAGGGGGGCTGTGTAGGGGTATGTGTATATGTAGTGTTTTTTTACTTTTTATTTTATTGTGTGTTAGTGTAGTGTAGTGTTTTTAGGGTACAGTCGCACGGGCGGGGGTTCACAGTAGTTTCTCGCTGGCAGCTTGAGCTGCAGCAGAAAATTTGCCGCAGCTCAAACTTGCAGCCGGATACTTACTGTAATCCTCCGCCCATGTGAGTGTACCCTGTACGTTCACATTGGGGGGGGGGGGACATCCAGCTGTAGCAAAACTACAACTCCCAGCATGTACGGTCTATCAGTGCATGCTGGGAGTTGTAGTTTTGCAACCGCTGGAGGCTCCGTTTTGGAAACAGTGACGTACCAGACGTTTTTCATTTTTATTGGGGAGGGGAGGGTGGCTGTGTAGGGGTATTGTAGTTTTGCAACAGCTGGAGACACACAGGTTGTGAAACACCGAGTTTGGTAACAAACTCAGCGTTTTGCAACCAGTGTGCCTTCAGCTGTTGCAAAAGCTACAACCCCCAGCATGTACGGACAGCGGAAGGGCATGCTGGGTCTTGTAGTTATGCAACAGCCGGAGGCATACTACATTGGCTGGGGATGCTGGGGATTGTAGTTATGCAACAGCTGGAGACACACTGGTTTACTACTTAACTCAGTGTGCCTTCAGCTGTTGCAAAACTACAACTCTCAGCAGTCACCGACAGCCAACGGGCATGCTGGGAGTTGTAGTTATGCAACCACCAGATGCACCACTACAACTCCCAGTATGCACTTTAGCTGATTGTGCAAGCTGGGAGTTGTAGTTACACAACAGCTGAAGGTACACTTTTCCATAGAAAGAATGTACCTCCAGCTGTTGCAAAACTACAAGTCCCTTCATGCCCATAAGGGCATGTTGGGAGTTGTGGTGGTCTGCCTCCTGCTGTTGCATAACTACAGCTCCCAGCATGCCCTTGTTGCATGCTGGGAGCTGTTGCTAAGCAACAGCAGGAGGCTGTCACTCACCTCCAACGATCCACACTGCAGGACTGTCCCTCGCCGCCGTCGCTCCTGGGGCCCCGATCCCAACAGGGATGCCGGGGATCGGGGTCCCCAGCACCCGGGGTCTTCTGCCCGCACCCGCTCACGTCCTCCGGAAGAGGGGCGGAGCGGGGGCTGGAGTGACACCCGCAGCAGGCGCCCTGATTGGTCGGTCGGTAATCCGGCCGACGAATCAGGGCGATCGTGAGGTGGCACCAGTGCCACCTCACTCCTGCAGGCTCTGGCTGTTCGGGGCCGTCTCTGACGGCCCCGATCAGCCAGTAATTCCGGGTCATCGGGTCACTGGAGACCCGATTGACCTGGAATCTGCCGCAGATCGCTGGACTGAATTGTCCAGCGATCTGCGGCAATCGCCGACATGGGGGGACATAATGACCCCCCTGGGCGATATGCCGGGATGCCTGCTGAACGATTTCAGCAGGCATCCGGCTCCGGCTCCCCTCCGGCTAGCGGTGGGGGCCGGAAATGCTCAGGGCGTATCCATACGCCCTCGGTCCTTAAGGACTTGGAAACGGGGGCGTATGGATACGCCCTATGTCCTTAAGGGGTTAAAAGTATATTAGGTGGCAGAGCTACCTTTTAATGTAGTCTACATTGTACTTCAATTTTATTGCGTATTTTCTGTTTATTGGACATATTAAGTGTCTATGGGGTTACATCTGCTCCACAATTTATCAGTATACTGGGTTTTTTTTCCGCTCTCTTCTCCCTTTCCTCATGCTTCCCCTTTTTCCATTCCACACTTCCATGGAGGTCTTATCAATTGCCTCTTAATGTAAAGGACTCACTGTAAAAGCCTCAGCTTGTCCTGTCCTTAGAGACCAACAGTATTCTACATAGTACCTAATCACAATATTTATCTAATGTGGATGCTAAAATGAAGAGTATCGCTTTTCATAGATCATTCCAACCTACCACAATTAAGTTCCAGTTTTCCAATGTGTCACGATTTGCCAAGGTCTTGCAGATCATATTGGGTGGCGATTTCAACTGGGTGTGAGACCCTTAGATGAGAAGTTGGGTTCTGAGGAATTGGAGACTGTCGATAAAAGTCTCAAAAACAAAAGTCCAGGACAGCCCTTTCTACCAACAGTCCAGTTATATCACCCATTTCCCCCCACGTCTCCACGACCGCACCCATGAGATTATCTCCTCCTGATTGGGACAGGAAAACACACAGAGGTTAAATTCCCCACCAATGTTTTTTCCTGTCCCTGTCAGGGAAGGAGCTGAGAGGTGCAGGGGTGTCTTCTCTTCTGCATGAAGAAAATCAGAAGGTCCTTACCAGGGCACAGCACACCACCTGTCTTGTTCTCTCCCATAGGTCCGGTCTGTGCTATGGGTCTGCTCCGGGAGTATGGAGCAGAGAAAACGCTGCAGAAGCGCTGCAGGTGCTGGTGGCGTTCTTGCGGCATTCTCTACTTTCAGCGCGTCCAGGGCTTTGCCTCGCGCGAGTGCTTCCTTGTTTAAAAATCCCGACGAGGAGTCAGTAGAATCTCCTTACGGCCGGACCGCTGACGTCCCTTCCATCCGCTGTCGGGCGCGGAATTTGAATCTGGGGACCGGCTTTTTTCCTATAAGAATCCCCTCTCCCAGATGGAAGCTGCTATACCCGATTCCAGCGTTTGTTATTACAAGGCTGTATCATGAGCTCGCCTGCAAAGATTCCAGATCCTCCAGCAGTCCAAGGATCAGTACTGAGAGCCTATGGGTTCGCCCTGGCCTATCTTCGTTTGCATGGTGTTTTATCCTTCTGTTCCTTGTAATTGCAGGGAGACAAGGATTCTGAAGGTTCTTCGATTAAATAAAAAAAAATATCAAAACCAAAAAAATGTGTAATGTGCTATAAAGAGTTTACTGAATCAGCTTCTAAACTTTTATGTTAAGCATGCATTGCATCAGTGGTTAAAGATGATTCTCCCACACTCATGCAAGAAATTTAATCAATGATTCATTCAGAGAGATTCACTCAGCATTAGCTTCTTTTACACCTGGTACCCCTGTGGCAGCTACTACGGTTAATGTTTCAGCTGTAAAAAAAAAGACCAAAACGGTATCCTTTTCGGATTCGGTAGAAAGTGTATCTCCAGAATTGGAAGAAGGAGAATATGTGGAAAATCCTCATGAAGAGGAAGATTCTTTGAAGAAATTTTTGTTTAATTCTGATGATATCGAATCCTTAATTAAGTCCGTCCGTACTACCTTGAATTTAGAGGAAGTTCAGGAGACTAAGTCTATCCAGGATGAGCTTTTTGAAGGCCTATGAGACAGGAAACCATGTACTTTCCCTGTTCATGCGAATTTACATAAAATTATTAAGGATAAATGGGCAAAGCCGGAAAAGAATGCTTCTATTCCTAGGGGTTATCCCTTTGATGACGCAGACTCTATTACCTGGGATACGATACCATTAGTAGACGTCCCGGTTGATAAGGTAGCAAAGCATACCTCTCTGCCTTTCGAGTATGCTACACAACTTAAAGATCTGATGGATAGAAAGGCAGAAAGTTTGCTTAAAAGACATGAAAAGCTGCTTCTTCACTATTAAGGCCTAGTATAGCCTCTACCTGTGTGGCCAGAACTTTAGGAGTTTGGTTAGACCATCTGGAATACCACCTGTAGTCTGATAACCCTAAGGACCAGATTTTGGAATCCCTGCCTCTGCTCAAAATTGCATCAATTTTTTTTACCAGATGCCTCTGCAGAATCCGTAAAACTTGCTTCTCGTACTGCTGTTTTGTCCAATACCAGTAGGCCTGTACTGTGGTTAAAATCTTGGTCGGGAGACATGACTTCAAAAAGTAAACTCTACTCCCTTCCTTTCCATGGAAAATTTTTATTTGGTCCAGAGCTGGATTCTATATTGGTATAAGCAGCAGACAAGAAAAAAGGATTGCCTTTAGATAAAGGTCCAACCTAAAAAATCTACATTTCGTCTTTTTTCCCAGTCAGACCGATCTTTCAGAGGAGGTAAAGGGAAAACAGGATGTTGGTCTTACAGGAAGGGAGGTAGGGGTAGGAATATCTTTACTAACCCCGGTCAGTACTCTTCCAACAGAAATTGGTTCTCAGGGGTGTTCAGGACCTTCTCAGCCTGTGTGCTATCCAGGAGGTGAATCTCCTTCAGAGTGGCCTAGGTCATTATTCTTCCGTTTTTGGTCTCCAAACCAAACGGGAAGTTCCATACAATTATCAACCTGAAACCCCTGAACAAATTTGTGGTTTACAAGAAATTCAAGATGGAAACTGTGAAGGCTGAAGTTCAGTTAATAAAGGATGGGGTAGTGATGGAGACTATCGACCTTGGCGATGCATATTACCACATTCCCATCCATTCAAATTCCCAAAAATATTTGAGATTTGCCATCCAGTGGGGGTCCAGGGTCCGCCACTTTCAGTTTGTTTGTCTGCCATTCGGCCTGTCATCTGCGCCTCGAATTTTCTCCAAGGTCTTAGCAAAGGTGGTTGCCCTTCTCAGGAAGGAGTCTATTCTAATTATCCCTTATCTAGACAACATTCTGATAGTGGCGGACTCAGTTCCTCAATTGGAACTTCATTCACAGAAAACAATTTTTGTTCTTCAGAAGTTGGGTTGGATTCTAAATCTAGACAAATCAGATCTTATTCCCAGTCAGAGGAAAATATTCCTAGGTATCCTCTTGGATTCAAGGATTCAGACCTCTTTTCTTCCGGATTCCAAGAGGGTATTGCTGCAGACATTAGTGTCCAGATTCCTAACCCTCCATTCTTGTACAATCATGACAGCAATGTCGACTCTGGGCCGTATGACATCATGCATCCAATCAGTAGCTTGGGCTCAGTTTCACTTCAGGCCTCTACAACAGTGGATCCTAACCATTTGGGACAAGTCTCAGAAGTCTTTAGAAAGAAGAGTGATAATTCCCACTTTAGTAAAATCCCATCTAAGATGGTGGACGTTCAAGAAAAATTTAGAGAAGGGAGTAAGTTGGTTTCAGACAAACCAGTTACTCATAACAACAGATGCCAGTGCAATGGGATAGGGTGCTCACTCAGAGACTTGAGTAGTCCAAGGAAAGTGGGATCCTCAGACAGCAAGAAAATCTTCCAACTTCAGAGAGCTACTGGCAATATGGATGACACTCCAAGAGTTGGAGGAGATCTGCAAGCATCGCCATATTCTCATTTACTCAGACAACATGACTGCAGTAGCCTTTATAAGGCCTCAGGGAGGTACAAGGTACACAGCTCTCCTGTCAATTTCTCATAAAAAAAATTCTTGGGCAGAAAACAAGGTGCTTTCTATCTCAGCAGTCCATCTCAAGGGGGTCTGGAACTTGGAGGCGGACTTCCTGAGCAGACAGATATTAGACCCGGGGGAATGGTCTATAGCTCCATGGGCATTCAGAATGATTACAGAGAAGTGGGGGGGGTTCCTCAAATCACAAGTTGGATCTATTCTATTCCCCAAATCCAAGTGACTCTCCTCTAGCAGTAGATGCATTTGCTCAGGATTGGACATTCAGTATGGGATATGCATTTCCTCCCCTGCCACTGATATCTCGGATCCTTCAGAAGCTAATAAACTACCCTTGCATTCTAATACTAGTAGCTCCATACTGGCCAAAGAGGAGCTGTTTTTTTCTATTAAAAGACCCTAAGTATAAAGGATCCCATCTGCCTTCCTCCTCAAAAGGATCTTCTGTCCCAGGGTCAATCCTTTCATCGTCAGATCAAAAACCTCAGCATCACAGCATGGAAATTGAAAAGTCCATTCTGCTGAAGGAAGGTTTCTCTGAAAAGGTAGTAAATACACTTCTATCTAGCCGTAAAGATATTACCTCTAGAATCTATGCTAAAACCTGGAAGAAGTTTATTTCTTGGTGTGGGGATACTTTTTCTACTAACACTCTGATGATTCCTAAAATTCTAGACTTCCTTTAGCAGGGATTTGATTTAGGTCGCTCCCCTAGTACCCTTAAAGTACAGGTTTCTGCTCTCAGTGTACTCTATCATGTAAAATTGGCTGAGAACATAGTTACATAGTTAGTATGGTTGAAAAAAGACATACGTCCATCAAGTTCAACCAGGGAATTAAAGGGAAGGGTGTAAGAAGATAAGGGGAAGGGATGTTGTTTTATAATTCTGCATAAGCATTAAAGTTATTTTGTTCCAGGAATGTATCTAACCCTGTTTTAAAGCTATTAATTGTTCCTGCTGTGACCAGTTCCTGAGGTAGACTGCTCCATAAATTCACAGTTCTTATGGTAAAGAAGGCATGTTGCCCCTTTAGACTAAACCTTTTCTTCTCCAGACGGAGGCAGTGCCCCCTCGTCCTTTGGGGGGGGGGGGGTTTAACCTGGAACAGTTTTTCTGCATATTTTTTGTATGGGCCATTTATATACTTATATACATTTATCATATCCCCCCTTAAACATCTCTTAAGACTAAACAATTGTAACTCCTTTAATTGTTCCTCGTAGCTAAAATGTTCCATGCCCCATATTAGTTTAGTCGCACGTCTCTGCACCCTTTCCAGCTCCGCAGTGTCCCTTTTATGGACAGGCGACCAAAACTGAACAGCATATTCCAGGTGAGGCCGTACCAATGCTTTATAAAGGGGGAGTATTCCCTTGAGTCCATGCCTCTTTTGATACATGACAATATTCTGCTGGCTTTGGAAGCAGCAGCCTGACATTGCATGCTATTCTGAAGTCTGTGATCTACAAGTACACCCAGATCCTTCTCTACCAGTGACTCTGACAGTTTAATCCCCCCTAAGACATACGACGCATGCATGTTATTTGTACCCAGATGCATAACTTTACATTTATCCACATTAAACCTCATTTGCCAAGTGGATGCCCAGACACTTGGTCTATCCAAGTCATCTTGTAACTTATGCACATCCTCTATAGACTGTACTGTGCTACAAAGCTTGGTGTCATCTGCAAAGATAGAAATAGAGCTGTTAATACCATCCTCTATATCATTGATAAATAAATTAAACAACAGCGGGCCCAGTACAGAACCTTGGGGTACACCACTAATAACCGTGGACCAATCAGAGTACGAATTATTGACCACCACTCTCTGGGTACTATCCATGAGCCAGTGTTCAATCCAGTTACAAACTAAAGTTTCCAAGCCCAAAGACCTTAACTTACCTGTCAGACGACTATGAGGGACAGTATCAAATGCTTTAGAAAAATCCAGAAACACTATATCCACAGCCATTCCTCTGTCAAGGCTTCTGCTCACATCTTCATAAAAGCAAATTAGATTGGTTTGACAACTTCTATCCTTAGTAAACCCATGCTGGTTATCACTTATAATACTATTATCCCCTATGTATTCCTGTATGTATAAGTCCTTCAAACAATTTACCCACAATGCACGTTAAACTTACCGGTCTATAATTGCCTGGCGAAGACCTAGAGCCCTTCTTGAAGATTGGTACCACATTCGCCTTGGCCCAGTCCCTTGGCACAATACCAGACACCAGAGAATCTCTAAATATCATGAACAAGGGTACAGATATTACCTCTATAAGAACTCTTGGGTGTAGTCCATCCGGTATGGGAGATTTGCTTACATTTACTTTACTTAACTTACCTTGTACCATCTCTACATTAAGCAAGTTCAGCACATTACATGATGTGTTACCAGCACTGACCTGTCCAATGTCAGCTCCTCCTTCTTCCATAGTATATACAGAACTAAAGAACCCATTCAGTAGCTCCGCCTTCTCTTGATCGCCCGTGACAACCTCCCCATTATCATTATTAAGGGGTCCTACATGCTCTGTCCTTGTTTTTTTTGTATTTATATATCTAAAAAAATATTTAGGATTAGTTTTGCTTTCTTTGGTCACCTGTCTCATTTTAAATTTTTGCTGTTTTTATTACATTTTTACAGATTTTATTAAGCTCCCTGTACTGTTTAAATGTTATAGCTGACATGTTGATTTCAAGATTTATTAAAGCATCCAGCAGACTCAGACCTAAGACTTTAAATATCTGTCCTCAGTGGAATTTAAATACAGTTCTAGTGGCTCTTCCTCTAGATCCCTGTGAGCCTCTTGATTCTATTTCTGAAAAAATTTTGACTCTCAAAACTATATTTTTAATTGCCATCACTACAGCTAGAAGAGTAGGTGAAATTCAGCCTCTTTCTATCCAGGAGCCTTATATCAGAATTTTGGATGACAAAATAATTTTTAATCTTGATCCTAACTTCTTCCCTAAAGTTGTCTCTACCTTTCATAGATCACAGGATATTGTGGTTCCATCCTTCTGTTCAAATCCAAAAAATGACTTAGAAAAATCATATAGGCCCAGATTTATCAAACTGCGTGAGAGAAAAAGTGGAGTGACTTTCCCAGAGCAACCAATCACAGCTCAGCTAACAATTTCTGGTAAAATGAAAGCTGAGCTGTGATTGGTTATGGTAAAATCTGTCCACTTTTTCTTTCACATCGTTTGATAAATCTGGGCCATAGTCTTTTGGATGTTAGAAGAGCTGTTCTCATTTATATTGAAAGAACTAGTCAGTGGAGGAAGGATGATGATCTGTTTATTCAGTTTGCTGGCCCTAATAGAGGCAAAAAAGCCTCTAGGAGTTCTATAGACAGATGGATTAAAGGGGTACTCTGGTGAAAACCTTTTTTCTTTTAATTCAACTGGTGGCAGAAAGTTAAACATATTTGTAAATTACTTCTATTAAAAAATCTTAATCCTTCCTGTACTTATTAGCTGCTGAATACTACAGAGGAAATTATTTTCTTTTTGGAATGCTCTCTGATGACATCACGAGCACAGTTCTCTCTGCTGATGTTAGTATAATAATAATAACGCTTTATTTATTGTTGTCCTTAGTGGGATTTGAACCCAAGTCCCCAGCACTGCAAGGCAGCAGTGCTAACCACTGAGCCACCATGCCGCCCTTAGCATACATCTGCTGTGCATCTGCTATGCATGGTTGCTAAAATGGACAGAGATGTCAGCAGAGAGCACTGTGCTCGTGATGTCATCAGTGTTCCAAAAAGAAAGGGATTTCCTCTGTAGCATTCAGCAGCTAATAAGTACTGGAAGGATTAAGATTTTTTAATAGAAGTAATTTACAAATATGTAACTTTCTGCCACCAGTTGATTTAAAAGAGAAAAGGTTTTCACCGGAGTACCCCTTTAAGACCACAATTTCAGAGGCTTATGTGGCCAGAGGTAAAGCCCCTCCATTGCAATTGAAGGCCCATTCTACTAGAGCAATTTCCTCATCTGCCACTTGGAAAAACCTCCATACTTTTCCCAGACATTATAGAGTTCACGTTTGTCTTCTGAGGATATGGCCTTTGGACGTAAAGTTCTCAGTGCTATAGTCCCTCCCTAATAAATTCTTTGGTATTTCTCATGGGTGCAGTCGAGGAGACGGGGGAAATGGTGAATTATATTCACCAATAATTCCTTTTCTGGAAGCCTCCACGACAGCACCCATACATCCCACCCTTTGTTTTTTTTTTATTGTGGTTTTTTTTATGCACTTTTTTCCTTTCCTTCGGTGTTCTTTATAAATACACTGGTGTGGAGAGGAAGGGGTGGGGAATTTAACCTCTCAGTGTTTTTTCCTGTCCCAATGAGGAGGAGGAGATAATCTCATGGGTGCTGTCGTGTAGACTTCCAGAAAAGGAATTATCGGTGAGTATAATTCACCATTTCTATGAGTGCTTTAGGGAGGTGCTTTCTGCACCCGTTTGCCTGCTATTACCAGTGGCACTGTCTTTCTTCCCTAGACCATCACGGCTTATATTACAGTAATCCCCAACATAAACCTGGGATGCTGCAGCAATTATCTCCTGATTTATCTGATAAATTTAAATGGGAAGATCTACTCAACGATCCTGGCCATCCACTTGTGATTCCTGCTGCTCTCCATGATCAATTATGACCAGGTGAGTTGTGTCAACTAGGGAAGCAAGTGATAATACTAATCAAGACATTCTCTCTCATGGCTACTGAGGTGTTCCTGCCTACCTGTTGTCTATGGCTGCCGAAAAGGCATTCAATTTCAGTAGGGTTGGACTCTATGCAATTGGGGCTCTTGAGGGGCTTGGAATAGGTGCTCATATGCTCCGATACATCACGGCTCTTTACACTGGGGCTTCAGCTCAGGTTAGAGTCAATGGTACATTGTCTTCCCCCTTCCCTATTCATAAAGGCACTGTGATGCCTCGCTCTTTCCTTCTTTATGTCATTGTCATGAAGCACCTGGCGGTGGTCCTGAGAAAGAACCCTGTCTCTAATAGGTCCGATTAGCTTTTCTTATATGTAAATAATCTTCAAATGACCTTCTCCTCTATGCAAAACCTCCCTCATGGCCCATTTAGCAGAATTTAGATCCCTAAGTAACTCTAGAGTCAACACACAATTCAGAACTTCTGAATGTCTCAGTTATTTAACCTCTTCAGGACGTGGGGCGTATGCATACACCCTGCATCCAGAGTCCTTAAGGACGTAGGGCGTATGCATACGCCCGTGGGAATTTTGGTTCCCGCCACTAGCCGGTTGGGGACTGGGATGCCTGCTGAAATCATTCAGCAAGCATCCAGGCACATTGCCAAGGGGGGGCCCGAGACCCCCCCCCCCCCCCATGTCGGTGATCGCAGAAAATCTCATGTCAATTCAGACACGCGATTTTCTGCTATTCGGGGCTGATCGGTTCTCTGGTGACCCGATCACCCGGAAAATAGGGATGATCGGAGCTGTCAGTGACAGCCCCGATCATCCTGAGGGATAGGAGCGAGGTTGCAGTGCTGCAATCTCCTCCTATCCCCTGCCATTAGTCAGAAATGAATTCTGACCAATGGCAGCGCAGGACAGTGGGTTGCCATGGAAACCCTCCGTTCTGCGCACCCCTGGATGTTGGGCAGAATGGGGGGAGAAGATGGAGGCCAGTACCTGGAGGAGAAGATTCGTGGGGACAGACGATCGTCGCTGGAGACTGCAGAGATCACGGCGCAGGTAGGGATGCGACAGTGGGGGGGGGGGGGGGGGAGCAAAGTTGCAGTAAAACGATCTTTACTGTGGCAACCACTAGGAAGGCCGAACTGCAACTCCCAGCATGCCCAGACAGCCAAAGCCTGTCTGGGCATGCTGGGAGTTGTAGTTTTGCAACATCTGGAGGGTCACAGTTTGGAGACCAATGTTGCAGTGGTGCCGAAACGGTAGCCCTCCAGATGTTGCCAAACTACAACTCTCAGCATGCCTAGACTGCCCAGGCATGCTGGGAGTTGTAGTTCTGTAACATCTGTCCCTTCAGATTTTGCAATTTTCATGAAATTTTTGAAAATTGCTGCTCTACTTTGAAGCCCTCTAATTTTTCCAAAAAGTTAAAATATGTTCATTTTATGATGCCAACATAAAGTGGATATATTGTATTTGTGAATAAAAATAAAATTTGGAATATCCATTTTCCTTACAAGCAGAGAGCTTCAAAGTTAGAAAAATGCTAAATTTTCATGAAATTCTGGGATTTTTCACCAAAAAAGGATGCAAGTAACGATGAAAATTTACCACCAAAATAAAGTAGAACATGTCACGAAAAAATATCAGAATCAGAATATTCGGTAAAAGAGTTTTAGAGTTATTAATGCGTAAAGTGAAGGTGGTCAGAATTGCAAAAAAGGGCTCAGTTCTTAAGGTGAAAAAGGGCTGCGTCCTTAAGGGGTTAAGAGTAAATATAGTAACTTAATTCAATGACTTATTTGCAGACAATTTTCTACCTCTTGTCCAGAGTTTAAGGGTAGGGTCACGCGTAACGGATCTGCAGAGTATTTCATGCTGCAGAACACTGGGGACCCGACCCATTTTGTGCCTTCAGCTGTTGCCATCCCCTCCCCTGGCCAGCTCTCAGCGGCAATCCGCCACTAGGAGAAGCCACACAGGGGCCCACTCATATCGGAGCAGCTGCGATGTCTGAGTACAAGGCGAGGCGGGGAAAGGGGAGGGGCATTAACAGCTGGAGGCACAAAATGGGTCGGGTCACCGGCGGATCTGCAGCATTAAATACGCTGCGGATCCGATACGTGTGACCCTAAATAAGCACAATTGAAAATGAAGAAATTTCTCATGCTGTCATGGTTTGATAGATAGCTGCTGTCAAAATGGATATTTTGTCCAGAATCCTTAGACCTTACCCATGCATATTCTTAAAATAGCTTAAAATTGCTGTTGGGAAAAGGCGCCCTTACAATAAGAGAGACCTGGAGAAGTTTGCAAAGGAAGAGTGGTCCAACAATCTGGCTGAGAGGTGTAAGAAGCTTATTGATGGTTATAGGAAGCGACTGATTTCAGTTATTTTTTCCAAAGGGTGTCCAACCAAATATTAAGTTAAGGGTGCATATAATTTTGTCCAGCCCATTTTTGGAGTTTGGTGTGTCATTATATCCAATTAGCTTTTTTTCCTCCCTTTTTTGGTTTAGTTCCAATACCCACAAAGGGAATAAATGTGTATAGCAAAACATGTGTTACTGCAATCCTTTTCTGCGAGAAATACTTAATTTTCTAGAAAAATTTCAGTGATGCCAACATTTGCGGCCATGACTGTATATGAGAGGATTGGGAGTGCCCGATGTCAGTAAATATTATTGGGCTACCCATTTACACCATCTAGCAGCATGGTCTACTTACCACGCCTACAGTAAATGGATGGAGGTGGAGAAGTTGTGGCTTGCTCTGGTCCTCTTTTCTGTGGGCTTTCCCTTCCCTTTCATGTTCTCTCCTGGGTCCTATGCCGTTTTCTCGCTATGTTTCGAGCTACTGTTCCAGTCAATTTCGTCACTCTCTTTCTTTTTCTCCTCTTCAATCCTTTATCCCCCTAACTTTTCTCTGGGCTCTCTTCTGGAATGGTTAGGGAATGGGGTTCCAGGGGTCTGTTTTGCTGGGCTGATGTAGTTGTTCCCCTCACTCATTCTCTCCTCTCTTTTGACCAGTTAGCTGCTCGTTGGATCCCCCTTCTTCTGAGGAAGTCTGCTATGTTCAGCTTCGCCATTACCTGTCTTATAGACAAGGTTCGCTGACTGCATCCCTACCCATGGTCTTTGAATGGCTGTGTAGGGGCGGTCCTCAGGAGAAGGGCCTCCTCTCTAGCATTTTTTCTTTCTTACTCTCACCTGCAGATGTCCCCCCCACCGCTACGCTTCGTTGGGAAGAGGCGATTAATACCACTATCTCGATTCCACAATGGCGTGTAATCTGGGAACGGGCCTCTAAGGCCTCAATATGCATGGCTTAAAGAGCGATTAATAAGTCCTATCAATGCAAAAACTTCAGATCACGGCGCCAAAAATGAGCCCTCATACCGCCCCATACGTAGAAACATTAAAAAGTTATAGGGGTCAGAAAATGACAATTTTAAACGTATTAATTTTCCTGCATGTAGTTATGATTTTTCTCCAAGAAAACCGACAAAATCAAACCTATATAAGTAGGGTATCATTTTAATCGTATGGACCTACAAAATAAATATCAGGTGTCATTTTTACCGAAAAATGGACTACATGGAAACGGAAGCCCCCAAAAGTTACAAAACAGCGTTTTTTGTTTTTTTTTCAATTTTGTCTCACAATGATTATTTTTCCGTTTCACCGTAGATTTTTGGGCAAAATGACTGACGTCATTACAAAGTAGAATTGGTGGCGCAAAAAATAAGCAATCATATGGATTTTTAGGTGCAAAATTTAAAGAGTTATGATTTTTTAAAGGCAAGGAGCAAAAAACGAAAATGCAAAAACGGAAAACCCCCCGGTCCTTAAGGGGTTAATGATGATGCTTTCCCCTGAAACAAGCTTGGATTTCTAGTTCTTTCTTCATTGTCTTTACTAGATCGGGACTTGTATACTTTATTCACAACGTTTTTGCCTATTTCTGGCTCTCTCTATTATGGCTATTATGTGCTTGCCGAATTTGATGTTTTACTTGCCATGCTTTGTTTTTCTGGGTTCTTTGTTTATATGAAAAACCTAATAAATTAAGTATGGCTTGTCATTTGATAATAATTAGAGATGAGCGAACTTACAGTAACTTCAATTCGTCATGAACTTCTCGGCTCGGCAGTTGATGACTTATCCTGCATAAATTAGTTCAGCTTTTAGGTGCTCCCGTGGGCTGGAAAAGGTGGATACAGTCCTAGGAGACTCTTTCCTAGGACTGTATCCACCTTTTCCTGCCCACGGAAGCACCTGAAAGCTGAACTAATTTATGCAGGATAAGTCATCAACTGCTGAGCCGAGAAGTTCGTGACAAATCAAATTTACTCTAAGTTCGCTCATCTCTAATAATAATGGTAAAGGGTAATTGTACATTGAGTAAATGCCCTCAATCGTCTTACATAGCCACATATTCCAAATAAGATTTTAGCACATAGAAACTACTAAGTAAACATGTTGCCGTTTTCTGATGAGGGGAGAAACAAGGGTAGGCAATTATTGTGAGATCATAGCAAAGCTCTGACATCATACCAGGGAGAGCACACTCTACAACTATATATGTAGCATGGTAAAAAATGACCTGTTTACATTAAGGTCAACAAAGGTGAAAACCAGACACGAATGAAAGGAGGAGGAACTGTATAACTAAGGCTGCTTTCACACTATAAAATTAATCCGTTTTAAAGATCCGTCTGATGTTCTGTCATGAAAACCCTGCAAATCGGCCATTAAACGGCCATTAGAAAATCTCATTATAGTCTATGGGATTTTTTACATTATCCGTTTTAATCCGTTATTAATAACGGACGTTATTTTGTGACGGGAGAATGAACTGAAGAAATAGTGCATCCACTATTTCTCCCGTTACCATCTTCAATCACAAAATAACGTCCGTTATTAATAACTGACTATAACGGATTAAAACGGACGGAACATGACGGGTTTTCATGACGGAACATCAGATGGATCTTTAAAACTGATGAATTTTATAGTGTGAAAGCAGCCTAAGTATTAATATTTTCTTTTTTTTTCTCAACAATAATAATGCATGAGACAATCTGACCAAACCGATACAATTCTCTAAATTTCATATGGTGATCAGACAAGGATTCTATACATTTACCAACAAGTTAATATTTCAAGAAATCAAAGTCAAAGTGTTTCTGCTAAAACCAGTTTGAGGTATGCTACTCCATGTATATACAGCTCTTACAGTAAAGAGGCTTTGTTGCCTATGGAGAATTAAACCTCTGTTCCAGCGGATGGGGTGCCCCTTCTCTTTTTGGGGGCCTTAAAACAAAGTACTTTTGTGGCCATTTACAACTGCTTAAATATCTAAGCACCACTGCCCAGAACTTCACAGCATATTCCAGATGTGACCACACAATTTGAATTTTGGTCACTTGATAAAGTGAAGTTAGACAAAATGTACGTTGGCGCAGGCAGTGTCAGCAAACCAGATGGGTGAGTTTACTGTATTTACAACTTCATGCGTGTCTGCACAGTTAGGTAGCCTTTAAACCATTAGGTTATGAATAGACTATTGTCCTGGACTCTTTGTGCACTTTACTTCAGTAATGCCTATGTGTTACACATATTGGTCTCCTATCTTCCCCATGTTTACCAGGGTATGGTTACTACTACAACGGTTGTAAACTAGTGTTGTTTTGCTACACTGCTCACTGCATGTTTTTAGAGTTTCCTATTTCTCAGTATTTTAAATGATATGTTTCAATAAAAGTAATTATTTTTCAGTAGCTATTGCTCCTGTTTTTTTGTGTGATACACTTTGTATGGTATTAATATTTTGTCTCTGTTCCTTACATCATTGCCCCTTCTAATACATGACATATCCTACCGGCTTGAGTCTTACCAGCATGTGATATGCCACATGATCTGGATGTGCACCAAGATTCTTCTCTCTCAGTTTCACTCCTCTTAGAGGAAATA
The DNA here is from genome assembly GCF_029499605.1 of Hyla sarda. Lineage (NCBI taxonomy): Eukaryota > Metazoa > Chordata > Amphibia > Anura > Hylidae > Hyla > Hyla sarda. The sequence goes on from NC_079192.1 coordinate 203,469,922, forward strand.
GCCATCAAAAAGTAACGTATCCCCTATCCACAGGATAGGGTATAATTAACTGATCACAGGGGGGGTCCAACTGCTGGAATGCCCCGTGATCTCCTGAACAGACCATGGCCCACAGTGAGGAGTATTTCTAGGGGACCAACGAAAAGACCCAAGTACAGCTCTCCACATTGTCGGTGCCCCTATGGAAATGAATGGAGCGCGTACAGTCTTCTGGTAGACGACACACACTCCTCACTCAGAGCGCTGGGGTCCCATTACAGAGATCTTGTGGGGGTCCCAGAGGTCAGACCCCTGTGATCAGCTACTTATCCCCTATCCAGTGGATAAGGGATAAGTTAATTTCTGCTGGAGTTCTCCATTAAGACAAAATGGTTCTTGTAGATCAACAATACTTTTCATTGATCCACAAACCCATTTTTCAGGGTTATCCCGGATCAAAAAAAAAAATAAAAAAAAAATAGCTTTTATCCAAAAACAATAACTGTCGCTTAAAGAACAGATCTAAGACCCATAGTGCTCAGCTGCAGGGCAATCTTTTGAGCTTTACCATTATGCAACAAAGACTGGCTAGTTACCATGATAACTCAATCAGTGTAATTGCAGAGCATGGTAAACCATCTTCAGGGGTGAACATACCATATGTGCCACTGCTTAGGAGGGCAGTAGGTTAAAAGGACCTGTCACTTCGAAATCAACTTCTACTCCACTGTCAGCAGGAGTGTAGTTCTAGGGGTTGCAAATATAGCAACAATACCTGGGCCCAAAGGCTTTCCTACCAGTATTCTAGAAAGCACATTGCAGTAGTGGTCCTACTTCAGATTTCCAAAATCTGCAAGTTAGGCATCTGCATGTAAGGACAAAAGTTACAAATTTTGTGACTTAAAACTCTAATGGCTGTGACATCACAACAGTATTTTAATCAAATAAGCTTCTGCGACATCACAAAGTCTATTTTAAGTAAGTTGCTGGGGCGTCACAATTAGGTTTCTTTTCAGTGACTGGCTTTAACCACTTAATGACGCAGGAAGCATATTTACGTTGCATGCCAGCTCCTGTGATATAAGGCGTCATATCGCGGCTAATGTCCGGTATTAACCCTTCAGATGCTGCGATCAAAGTTGATCGCCGTGTCTAAAGTTAAAAAAAAAAAAAAAAAAAAAAAAGCATTCTTGGCAGCTCAGTCGGGCTGATCGGGACCACCGAGCTGTCCCGATCAGCTGTACGGACGTGAGTAGGGTCCCTACCTGCCTCCTCACTGTCCGATCGCCGAATGACTGCTCCGTGCCAGAGATCCAGGCAGGAGCAGTTGAGCGCCGAAAACACTGATCAATGCTATGCTATGGCATAGCATTAAACAGTGTGGGCAATCAGTGTAATGCATGTTATTGTCCCCTATGGGGGCAATAACACTGCAAAAAAAAAAAATGAAAAAAAAAGTTAATGATTTAGCCCCTTCCATAATAAAAGTTTGAACAACTCCCTTTTCCTATTTAAAAAAAACAAACAACTTTGTAAATAAAAAATATAAACTTGTGGTATCGCCACGTGCGTAAATGTCAGAACTATAAAAATATATTGCTAATTAAACCCCATGGACAATGGTGTACACGTAAAACAAATTCCAAAGTCCAAAATTGCGTATTTTTGGTCACTTTTTATACCATAAAAAAAAATTATCAAAAAGTCTGCTCAAAAAAGAAAATGGTACCGATAAAAACTTCAGATCACGGTGCAAAAAATTAGCCCCCATAAATCCCTGTATGGTGAAAAATTTAAAATAAAAGTTATAGGGATAAGAGGACACTAACGTATTAATTTTCGTGCATGTAGTTACGATTTTTTCCAGAAGAAAGACAAAATCAAACCTACCGTATTTTTCGCCGTATAAGACGCACTTTCTTCCCCAAAACGTGGGGGGAAAAGTTGGTGCGTCTAATACGGCGAATATACGCCCGAGGCTGCTGCGGGCTAGAGCGGGAAGTCAGCTGTAAGTACAGAGGCTGCGGCGGTGCGGTACAGCGCTGACTACCCGCTCCCCACCCGCAGCAGCCTCATGACCGCCGGTGAATTTTTCACCTCTCACCGGCTATGTTTATTGCCCTACGCCTGGAACATACAGTTCCGGGTGCCTGGCAAGTGAATTACTAATAACTGTATACTAAAAACCAGGGGGCCTCCAGCTGTTCTGAAACTACAACTACCAGCATGCCCGGACCGGCAAAGGCTGTCTGGGCATTCTGGTAGTTGTAGTTTCACAACAGCTGGAGGCCCCCTGGTTTTTAATATACAGTATTAGTTTTTACCTGCTCTGGCCGGCCCCCGCCTGCAGCCGCACACAGGAGCCGGCCCGGGCAGATAAAATCATAGGTTTTCCTATGCCGGACATCCCTATGTCCCGAAAAATCTTTTCGGGACATAAGGATGTCCGCGGGTCACTCACCATTCCCCGGCCGATGCGCGTCGTCCTCCGGTCTTCCTGCGATCCTCTGCCTCTCTATGGTTGTACGCACGGGACCTCAGTGACGTCCCGTGCGTACAACCATAGAGGCCCCGGTGGACCGGAGGAAGACGCACGCCGACCGGGGCCTGGTGAGTGACTGGCGGTGTGTAATCTTCAGCGTTCCGGTCACCGCTCCTCCGGTCCCGGCACCTACTGCTATGGTCCATAGGCCATAGCAGTAGATGGGATCACTGTGGGGGCAGCAGTACAGACATACAGCCTCCAGCCGTACACTGTATATGGCTGGAAGCTGTATGTCTGTGGGGGGGGGGGGGAGCTGCCTACTATTGCGGGGGAACTATACTGCCAGCCATTGTGGGGGAACTATACTGCCAACCATTGTGGGGGAACTATACTGCCAACCATTGTGGGGGAACTATACTGCCAACCATTGTGGGGGAACTATACTGCCAACCATTGTGGGGGAACTATACTGCCAACCATTGTGGGGGAACTATACTGCCAACCATTGTGGGGGAACTATACTGCCAACCATTGTGGGGGAACTATACTGCCAACCATTGTGGAGGGGGGGGGGGGGAGCTGCCTACCATTTTGGAGGGGGGGGAGCTGCCTACCATTGTGGGGGAACTATACTGCCAACTATTGTGGGGGGGAGCTGCCAGTGCCTACCATTGTGGGGGAACTATACTGCCAACCATTGTGGGGGAACTATACAGCTAACTATTGTGGGGGAACTATACTGCCAACCATTGTGGGGGGGAGGGGGGAGGAGCTGCCTACCATTGTGGGGGAACTATACTGCCAACTATTGTGGGGGAACTATACTGCCAACTATTGTGGGGGAACTATACTGCCAATCATTGTGGGGGGGAGGGGGAAGGAGCTGCCTACCGTTGTGGGGGAACTATACTGCCAACTATTGTGGGGGGGAGGGATGAGGAGCTGCCTACCATTGTGGGGGAACTATACTGCCAACTATTGTGGGGGAACTATACTGCCAACTATTGTGGGGGAACTATACTGATATGAAATATTTTACTACAGTATTTGGTTCAGAATCTTTTTTTTCTAGATTTTCCTCCTTTAAAATTGGGTGCGTCTTATATGCCGGAGCGTCTTATATGGCGAAAAATACGGTATATAAGTAGGGTATCATTTTAACTGTAGATTTTTGGGTAAAATGGAATTATAGCGCCACCAAAGTAGAATTGGTGGCGCTATAAAAAAAAAAAAGACTAATAAAAAAGCCATCATATGAGTCTGCAGGTATAAAATTGAAAGGGTTTTTAACCCCTTAACGACAACGGACGTATATCTACGTCTGTGGCCAGCTCCCGTAATGTGAAGCGTACTCAGAAGCTGAGCGCTCTTTATATCTGCTGGGTCCCAGTTGCTATCGCCCATTGGGCTGAATTCCGGTATTAACCCTTTAGACGCTGTGCTCAAAGTTGATTGCGACGTCTAAAACGGGAGAATACACTGCCGTTAGCTCAGCGGGGCTGTTTGGGACTAATTGCATAACATTGAGCAGTGTATGCAATCAAAGAATTGCAAGAAATAGTAAAAAAAAAAAAAAGGGAATGTGATTTAACCCCTTCCTAAGTAAAAGTTTAAATCATCCCACTTTTACCATAAAAAAAATCAGTGCAATCAATGTAATGCATGTTATAGACCCCTATGGGGGCTATAACATTGCGAAAAAGTTAAAAAAAAAAAAAAAAAAAAAACAGTTAAGATGATTTAACCCCTTGCCTAATTAAGTTTAAATCACCCCCCTTTTCCTATTTAAAAAAAATAAATGTACCGTATATACTCGAGTATAAGCTGACCCGAATATAAGCCGAGGCCCCTAATTTCACCCCCAGGAAAAGTTATTGACTCGAGTATAAGCCTAGGGTGGGAAATACATCATCCCCCCCCATCATCATCCAGACCCCCGTCATTAACACCCTCAACCTCATCACCCTGTCATCATCCCCCATTTATCATCCCCCCCTTCATCATCACCACCTGTTATCATCCCCCTTCATCATCCCCGCCTGTCATCATCCCACACCCCCCTTCATCATTCCCTTGTCATCATTCCCCACACCCCCTTCATCATCCCCTTATCATCCCACACACCCCCCTTCATCATCCCCTTGTCATCATCCCACCCCCCCTTCATCATCCCCCTGTCATCATCCCACCCCCCCCCCTTCATCATCCCACACACCCCCCCTTCATCATCCCCTTGTCATCATCACCACATGTCATCATCATCACCGCTTGTCAATGTCTGATACAGTGGTCTTCAACCTGCGGACCTCCAGAGGTTTCAAAACTACAACTCCCAGCAAGCCCAGGCAGCCATCGGGTGTCCGGGCTTGCTGGGAGTTGTAGTTTTGAAACCTCTGGAGGTCCGCAGGTTGAAGACCACTGCGGCCTTCGACATCATCCAGCCCCCTCTCACCCCCTTTAGTTCTGTACTCACCTTCGCTCGACGGGACGTTAGGGTGCGCTGGTCCGGTGCTGCAGGACTGTCCGGTGGGGAGGTCGTCCGGTGGGATAGTGGTTCCGGGCTGCCATCTTCACCGGGGGGCCTCTTCTCCGCGCTTCGGGCCCGGAATAGAGGCGTTGCCTTGACGATGACCCAGAGGGACGTTGGTAATGAACGTACCTCTGCGTCGTCGTCAAGGCAACGTGACTATTCCGGGGCCGGGCCCGAAGCGCGGAGAAGAGGCCCCCCCGGTGAAGATGGCAGCCCGAAACCACTATCCCACCGGACGACCTCCCCACTGGACAGTTCTGCAGCACCGGACCACGGCACCCTAACGTCCCGCCAAGCGGAGGTGAGTACAGAACTAAAGGGGGTGAGAGGGGGCTGGATGATGTCGAAGGCCGCAGTGGTCTTCAACCTGCGGACCTCTAGAGGTTTCAAAACTACAACTCCCAGCAAGTACGGACAGCCCATGGCTGCCCGGGCTTGCTGGGAGTTGTAGTTTTGAAACCTCTGGAGGTCCGCAGGTTGAAGACCACTGAGGGCGGAGAGTTCACTCGAGTATAAGCCGAGGAGGGTGTTTTCAGCAAGAAAAATCGTGCTGAAAAACTCGGCTTATACGGTAAACAAAAATAAAAATGTGGCATCACAGCGTGCATAAATGTCTGAATTATAAAACTATTATGTTAATTAAACAGCACGGTCAATGGCATACACGTAAAAATATTCTGAAGTCCAAAATTGCATATTTTTGGTCACTTTGTGTACCCTAAAAAATTCACTGCGAAACGAAAAAAAAAATAATAATTGTGCGACACAATCGAAGAAATAAACACCATTTTGTAACTTTTGGGGGCTTCCGTTTCTACGCAGTGAATATTTCGGTAAAAATTACACCTCATTATTCTGTAGGTCCATACGGTTAAAATGGTACCCTACTTAGATAGGTTTCATTTTGTCGTACTTCTGGAAAAAATCATAACTACATGCAGGAAAATTTATACGTTTAAAAATGTCCTCTTCTGACCCCTATAACTTTATTTTTCCACGTATGAGGACTCCTTTTTCGTGCCGTGATCTGAAGTTTTTATCGGTACCATTTTTGTTTTGATCGGCCTTTTTGATCACTTTTTATTCATTTTTTAATGGTATAAAAAGTGACCAAAAATAAGCTTTTTTGGACTTTGGAATTTTTTTTTACGTGTATACCATTGACCGTGCGGTTTAATTAACAATATATTTCTATAGTTCGGACATTTACGCATACGCGATACCACGTTTATTTTTATTTACACAGTTTTATTTTTTTATGGGAAAAGGGGGGTTAAATGACCTTTATTAACACTTTTTTTTTGCAGTGTTATAGCTCCATAGGGACCTATAACACTGCACACACTGATCGTTTACACAAATCACTGGCGTGTATTAACACGCCTGGGATCAGTGTTATGTACGCTTGACAGCTCCTGCCTGGATCTCAGGCACGGAGCAGTCATTCATCGATCGGACACCCAGGAGGCAGGTAAGGGCCCTCCCGGTTTCCTGTAAGCTGTTCGGGACGCCGCGATTTCACCACAGTGGTCCCGAACAGCCCGACTGAGCAGCCGGGTTACTTTCACTTTAGACGCGGCGGTCCGCTTTGATCGCCGCGTCTGAAGGGTTAATACAGGGCATCACCGCGATCGGTGATGTCCTGTATTAGCCGCGGTTCCCGGCCGTTGATAGCCACCGGGACCGATCCGATATGATGCAGGGACACCGCGTGACCCCGCGGCATATCGCGGGAGCCGGAGGAGGACATAAATATACGACCTTCGTCGTTAAGGGGTTAAACATACAAATTTTGGTGCATGTAGGTATAATTTTTTTTTTTTAAAGTAGTAAAATAAAGAAAAAGCTATATACAGTAATTTGGGTATCATTGTAATTGTATGGACCTACAGAATAAAAATATGGTGTAAATTTTTACCGAAAAGTGCACTGTGTAGAATCGGAAGCCCCCAAAAGTTACAAAATGACGAATGTGAAAAAAACCTGAAAAACCTGTGGTCCTTAACCTGTTAAGGACGTAGGGCGTACCTGTACAATCTACGCCAGGTCCCGGTGTTTAATACGGGGTCACATCGTGATCGGTCCCAGCTGTTAATGATAGCCGGGACCATGGGCTGGTAGCGTGCGGCACCGATCGTTGTGCCGCGCGCTATTAACCCTTCAGACGCGGTGATCAAAGTTGACCGCCGCGTCTGAAAGTGAAAGTAAAAAGTTAACAAAAAGGTCATTTAACCCCTTCCCTAATAAAAGTTTGTATCACCCCCCTTTTCCCTTTAAAAAAATTACTGTGTAAATAAAAATAAACATATAAACATAAAAATCTGGTATTGCCACGTGCGGACATGTAGGAACAATAAAAATAAAATAAATAAAAATTCCAAAGTCCAACATAGCGTATTTTTGGTCACTTTTTATATCATGAAACAATTTATAAAAAGCGATCAAAAAGTCCGATCAATACAAAAAGGAGCCCTCATTCCGGCCCGTATGAGGAAAAATAAAAAAGTTATGGGGTTGGAAGATGAGAATTTTTTACGTATAAATTTTCCTGCATGTAGTTATGATTTTTTTCCGAAGTACGACAAAATCCAACCTATATAAGTAGGGTATCATTTTAACTGCATGGACCTACAGAATAAAGATAAGGTGTCATTTTTACCGAAAAATGCACAGCGTAGAAATGAAAGCCCCCAAAAGTTACAAAATTAATTTTTTTTCCGTTTTGCCGTGGATTTTTTGGTAAAATGACTAATGTCACTGCAAAGTAGTGGTGGCGCAAAAGATAAGCAATCATATGGAAATTTATGTGCAAAATTGAAAGCGTTATGATTTTTAGAAGGTGATGAGGAAAAACTGAAAATGCAAAAATGGAAAAACCCTGCGTCCTTAAGGCCCATTTGGGCCTGACGGACTCAGATGATTTTATTTTTACGTTTTCGTTTTTTCCTCCTCGCCTTCAAAAAATCATAGCTCTTATATTTTCATTCACAGACTGGTATGAGGGCTTGTTTTTTGTGCGACCAGTTGTCTGTTGTAATGCCATCACTCACTCTACCATAAAATGTATGGCGCAACCAAAAAAATACATTTTGTGAGGGGAAATTGAAATGAAAACCGCCATTTTGCTAATTTTGGAAGGTTTTGTTTTCACGCCGAACAATTTATGGTAAAAACGACATGTGTTCTTTATTGTTTGGGTCAATATGATTAAAATGATACCCATGATAACATACTTTATATTACTTTTGCGCTTAACAAAAAAAATCGCAAACTTTTTAAACAAATTAGTATGTTTAAAATCCCCCTATTTTGAAGACCTATAAAAACTTTCATTTTCCCTATAAGCGGCGGTATGAGGGCTCATTTTTTGCGCTGTGATCTGTACTTTTTATTGATACCATATTTGCTTACATAAATCTTTTAATCCATTTTTTTATACATTTTTTGGGGAATAAAATGTTATAAAAAAAAAGCAGCTATTTTGGACTTTGTTTATTTTACGTTCACACCATTCACCGTACGGCATCATTAACATTTTATTTTAATAGTTCAGATATTTACACACGCGGCGATACCAAATATGTATATAAAATATTTTTTTAACACTTTTTTGGGGGTGAAATAGGGAAAATGGGACAATTTACGTTTTTATAGGGGGAGGGGTTTTTCAAATTTTTTTTTTACTTTCATTTTTACACTTTAATAGTCCCCATAGGGGACTATTTATAGCAATCATTCGATTACTAATACTGTTCAGTGCTATGTATAGGACACAGCACTGATCAGTGTTATCGGTGATCATCTGCTCTGGTCTGCGGGAAGGCAGATCAGAGCAGAAGATGCCGGAAAGGCAGCGGAGGCAGGTGAAGGGACCTCCGGCTGCCGTGCTGGATGATGGGATCGCCGCGGCAGCGCTGCGGGCGATCCGTCCATCCAATTTAGTGAACACGATGCTGCAGATGCAGTGATCTGTATTGATCACGGCATCTGAGGGGGTTAATGGCGGCGGGCCCCCGGCTGCAATCAACAGCCAGGACCTGCCGCACATGACGCGAGCATCGCTCCGATGCTTGCGGTTATGCTTAGGACGTAAATGTACGTCCTGGTGCGTTAAGTACCAGCTCCCCAGGACGTACATTTACATCCTGCGTCGTTAAGGGGTTAAAACGAAAGGGAAAAACCCTGAGTCCTTAAGGGGTTAATGTCACAAATGGGTTTCAGTTAAGCAAGCTACTGGAATATCACACTTAAACTTGCTTGTGATTTCACAAGTGCTTAGCTGGTTGAAGTTAGATAATTGCCAGTCAGCATCTATGACATCACAAGTATGTTACTAAGGGGTAAGCCAGGATTAGAAAAACAGATTATTTCATACTTACCGTTATAAGTAATATCCTTTAGAGCCTCTGGCAGGGCATAATCAGAATTATATTTTTCACCATTACTTTTTCCATAGTTTACATTGTCAATGTTCTATAAGACCGCTTGAAATAGTAGTTGTGGTAATGAAGATAATTACATACAAATGCCACAGTTAACTTCTGGATTTTCTATCTAAATAGTTATGTAAATGTACACATAATATTACCGCACTGCATTCCACACACATTACCATACAGTTAGGTGTTGGTTGCACCAGGAGCCAAGTAATAATTGATTTACATTTGTGGTCATTTGGTTATTGCTTCCCATAATTTGAGGAATCGTTTCTCTTCCCTTGGTCTTTATACCTTGGAGTGAGACTTTATTTAGAGTACCTCTTTGGCACCTAATTGAGGATTTCTCCCCCTTAGATAGGCAATAAGATTCGAGGAAATCCTCAATAAACTATGTTAACTAATATGATTTTTGTTTTCTTATTTTGTCCTCTTTCTTCCTCTGTTTCTTTCCCACGAGACCATGGGTATTCATCTTACAAAGCCAACAATCAGAAGATTGTCTATCTACATCACAACTACTGACAGAGAAATCTACACGTCATTATTTCTTCGTGTAACGGTAACCCTAATATACATGTCTGACCCATACTACATAAAAGGTGAGTTCTTAACACCACATAAACATCCACCCCCAAAAACATTGCCATGGCTAGGATAATGTCATATAATGTCAAGGGATTAAATACAGACATTAAACGTAGGTTACTACTGAAGGAGTTAAAGCTGCGTCATGTCGACATAGCTTTTATTCAGGAGACTCATCATGTGGATCCATCTTCCTTTAAATTTGCATTACGACTATACCCGAAAATTCTGTGCTACGCAAGATAGGAAGAGAGGTGGTGTAGCAATACTAATCTCAAAAAATTGCCCCCTCCAAATTGACTCTGAACACTTAGATCCAGGAGGTAGATACATAATACTATCTGGTAAATTATATAACACACCAATTACTCTTTGTAATCTCTACGCCCCTAATCAGTCTCAGATAACATTTCTAAAAAGAGTCTTTAATAAACTATCGAAATTCCTCCCCACAACTCTATTGATAGGAGGGGACTTTAATGTCCCATTCTCCACCTCTGTCGACCGACACTCTATTGACCACCCTACCCCTTCTCCAACGGCTATACGACATCCCCTGCAATTTAGACAATTAATTAGGAAACATAGACTGTTTGATTTGTGGAGAATCTTTCACCCTAGAGATAAAGAAAATACTTTTTATTCACACCCTCACACAACCCACACCAGGATAGATTTGTTCTTGGGTAACCTCCCATGTCTATGTCTTTCTGACACCACAATGATCTTTCCAATTTCTTGGTCAGATCACGGCCCCTTATTGCTCCAATTCAAGGACAGTGCGACACAAAAACCTGTTTGTCACTGGAGACTGAATGAGTTTCTTTTGAAAAAAAGAGGTACATAAAAACTATCTAGAAACCTGTTTAAAGGATTACTTTGAATGTAATGAGGGATCTGTCGCTTCGATTTCAGTGTTGTGAGAAGCTCACAAGTCTGTATTTAGAGGACACTGTACTGCACTGTCTTCCAGACTTAAAGACATGATGAAGGTGTCCGCGGATTTGGAGAAGTCTCTTAAGTCATTGGAATTGAAGATGCAGTCCAACCCCTCTGTAGTTTTGCTGAGACAGATTACTCATATTCGTAGTAAGCTTAAAGACATAGCAGTTCAAGACGCTTCTAAAATGGTTACATATATTAAACATATATTACGCCAAAGCTAATAAAACCCATACTTTACTAGCATCCCAATTAAATTCCCAGCAAAATCAATCCAACCCATTCGGGATTAATGATAAAAGACAAAAATATAGTGTATAACCCAGATCAGATTGCGATGATTTTTAGAGACTATTATTCTCAATTGTATAACCTGTCACCTGAACCCCATTTGGACTCTGTGGATAGAGACAAAATGATCCAATCCTATTTAAATGGTTGTGGTCTCCCGAAGATATCGCAGTCTGACCTATCACTCTTAAATTCCCCAATCTCTTCTGAAGAGCTACTTGATGTAATCAAAAATTTACCCAATGGTAAATCTCCCGGGCCTGATGGGTTACCATATTTGTATTTTAAAACTTTTTCTGCAAACCTCTCCCCCCACATGTTAACTTTATATAATGCCTTCCTGTCTGGTTCCCCAATCCCCTCTACAATGCTAAACTCTTACATTACTGTTATACCGAAACCCGATAAAAGATCCCACTGAATGTACTAGTTACCGGCCCATCTCCCTTCTAAATTCAGATCTGAAGATTTTTCCAAATTACTGGCAAATAGGTTAAGTAATATCCTACCGAAACTAATACACTAAGACCAAGTCGGTTTTGTGATGTACAGGCAGGCAGGCGATGGCACTAGGCGTAATATTGATATTATTGAAATCCTCAATAAGCTAAGAGAATCTGGTCTATTATTGAGTCTTGACGCCGAAAAGGCATTCGACAGGTTAAGCTGGCCTTTCCTGTAGAAGGTACTTGAAACATATGGGATTACTGGCCAGTTCGGCTCTGCCATTGCAGGCCTGTATGCATCTCCATCAGCACAGGTACGCTTCCCACACGCCATGTCCCCTTCTTTTCAAATATCAAATGGTACTAGACAAGAGTGCCCCTTATCCCCACTTCTTTTTGTACTTAATATAGAACCCCTAGCTGCGAATATTAGAAATCATCCTGATATTTCAGGAGTCAAAGTAGCATCAGCCGAATACAAAATCCCATTATTTGCGGATGATGTCCTTCTCTTAATTACTAACCCACATATCTCACTGCCGAATCTTTTTACATCTATTGGAGACTATTCGAAAGTATCGGGCTATAAAAACTCTTCCAAAACTGAGGCATTACCTATTAACACTGCTGCTGCTGATTTGGATAATTTACAAATGAATTACAACTTCCGTTGGCAGAAGTCCACCCTGAAATATTTACGGATTAAACTTACTCCCAAATATTCCCTTCTATACAAGTCTAACTTCCCCCCCCTTTAATGCAAGAAGTGAATTCTTTACTCCAGAAATGGTCAAATTTACCTTTGTCGTTATTAGGGAGAATCGCAGCTGTCAAGATGTCTATCCTACCTAAGTATTTATATCTATTTGAAACACTGCCTGTACTCCTATCTAAAACTGCTATAAGAAAAATCCATTCCCCGCTGTTACGATTTATTTGGAAGGGCAGTAGACATAGGGTGTTTTTTTCAGTTTTATCATCCCCTAAAATATATGAAGGTTTAGCTTTCCCAGACCTTTATAAATACTACCTGGCTGCACAGTTACGGATGGTTCCATTTTGGTCCTCTATTTCACTTTTCCATAGATGGTGCGAACTGGAGCAGATGTGGATCCAGCCCCTGCATTTAAACCTGTGTATATGGTCTGACCTTCCCACCATATCCACTAAAAATCTACTGGGTCCTATGAAACATATGTTAGATGTTTGGAATAAATGCGCCTCAGAATATAAATTGAAGTCACATAATTTACAGACTTTGATACTTTTTAACTCTAATATTCCCTTGAGTGATAACTTGGATGAGACCTCCCCTTGGAGAAAAGCGGGATCGATATATCTTTATCATCTAATTGATCCATTGAGATACAGTTTTGTCTTTCAAAGCTCTTCGTGATAAATATGTTCTCCCTGAGTCTTCTATCACACTATATAGACGAATCGTAGAACATTTTTTCTCTACCCAGCCCCCACTCTGCTTCCTCCTTCAACTCCCGTTGAGGGTTTATGTAAAGGGGTGGTTTCGTCTAAAGGCTTGATCTCTCAAATTTACGCCATACTCTCCACACCTACTGACTTATCGAACTTGCATCCTTATATGTCTAAGTGGGAGAGGTACTTAGATAACAACCTTTCCTTAGATAAATGGCGCATAATTTGATCTAATGCAGCAAGATCTGCTTCATGCATATCTATGAGAGAAAACCAAATACAAAATACTAATACAGTGGTACCACACCCCAGATGTCTTACATAAATATTTCCCCCAAGTTCCAGACACATGTTGGCGTTGTAAGAACACAACTGGTACTTTACCACATGTCTTCTGGAAATGTTCTCGACTTAAACATTATTGGCTTGAAGTTAGCCGTATAATTTGTAGGACACTAAACATACAATTACCCTTGGAGCCTAGTATATACCTTCTTAATTTACTACCTGTTAACCTCACTAAATTTCAGAGTAAATTAGTTCTACATATTCTGACGGCTGTTAAGTGTCTCATAGCACAGTGGTGGATAAGGTCGGAAGCTCCCCCCATTTCTCTGCTATCAGATAAAATTAGGTAAACAAAACAAATGGAGTATTTATCTGAAGTTATAGACAACACTATCTCTATATACCAATGGACATGGCAACCCTGGGAGGTGATGGAATCAGACTCCTCTTCCTCTCAAACTTAATGCCCGATGGCCTCGCGGAAATATTGTACTTGTAAGTTTTTCTTTCTTTGCTGTATTACCCCCTATCTATTATCTCCTTTTTTTATTTGCCATTTTCTTTTCCCTTTTGATATTTTATTTTGCTCCTATACTTTTGGGAGACCTGATATATAGGTTACCCATTACTTCTATATACTTCTGGTCTGCTGCCAATTGACATTACAATTTCTGGTTAGATATATTGTTAAAATATAATTGTTTTGACAAACTGCCTTGAATGTAATTACTGTTACGAAATATTTACTTACTAAAGTGTTACTAAAATGTTACACAAATGTTCTTATTGGACTTTTCTCTCTATGTCTAAACATTTCAAGGTACTATTTGAACTACTCTACATATGTTGCAGATCGAGAATATTGAAAGCGTTATTTTCTCAACCTTGTATATTTCACTTAATGTTGATATTGTATGTTTTCTTTTTGAAAATGAAAATAAACAGTTATATAAAAAAAAAGAAAAACAGATTATTTCAAAAACAGCATTGTCTGTCCTAAGGTTGTGTATGGTATTGCTGCTCAGTTCCATTGAAGTGGAGACAAATTGTAATATCACACACAACCAGGGGAGAGGTGTGGTGCTGTTTCGGAAGAAATTAGCTTTTTATAGTTCTGGATAAGACCATTAACCCCTTAACGACCCCGGACATAAAAGTGTTAAGCCTAATTGGCTTTATTTGTGGGAGTGGCGTGGAGTATATAACCACCCCTCTCCAACAGCTAGGGGCGTATGTTACGTTGGCGGTATTGCTCTACTTAGTGTACCGTGCAAGTTCATACATCCCGGAGTGTGTAGTTGGTGTCCGCGTGGTTCTATCCCCCGTCCTCTGCGAGGTGTTGGCAGGTAAGCGCCGGTTACCGGCACACGTGTTGTCCTTTTCCCTTCCCTCCATGCTCCCTTGTTTGTATGTTTCTGTAGAGCAGGGTTTCTGCTCACCCCCCCTTCCCTGGGGTCGCCTCCTCCCTGCACTTCCTGGGTCCCGCTCCTTGCCGCTGGCCTCTGCTGCCGCGCCCGGGAGTCCGGCTTCCCCGGACTATTAGGTGGTCCCGCCCAGCTCACCTTTCCTGCCCCTCTCCTGCTCCGGTCCGTAGGCCGGCTGGGGGTGAGGCATCCTTGCGCAGGGCCCGATGCTCCGCCCCTCACTCTGCTCTGCTGCGTCGGTGGTGTGGGGTTTCGCTGCCCCGGCGGATGACGTCTGCCCCTGACGCCGCCCTCTCCTCATTCCACGGGAAGCAGCCGGTCTGGGCGCGGTGCTGGGTGCCTCTCGTCCTCCTGCCGGGCCTCGCGCTCTCCCTCCCTTCACGGGTGCCTGGCATTGTCTCTGACGCGACCGGGTGTCAGAGGGGGGCGGGGCTTCAGCGGCTGGGGCATGCGTCACCGGCGCCGCTCCGGGCCTAGTTCTCCCCCAGCCCTCCCACCGGCTCACCCTGCTGTCCCGCTGTCCGGGGGATAGAGTCTGTGGGTGCAGCCAGGGGCGGCCCAGTCTGGCAGCAAGCGGGCCACTGCCCGACCCCAAAGTGAAAAAAGAAGGGGGAGAAATGTAATCTGCACATGCACAATAAAAATGCAATGGAAATCTCCGGTGGCCAGGCGGCACAGTACCACGGGTTGATCCTGTTTGAGTACAAGGGTACGGGCATGCTGGGGGGGGGGGGTGGATGGGCATATTACACAGGTATGGTTTCCATAGCACCTGCTGCCTCATGAGCCTGGGGGGGGGGGGGAGGCGGGGGGGTGTCTCCTCGCCGCCAAACAAACCCCATACAGAGGGCACCCCTGCACAGTCCTTTTAGTGACAGGAAATAATGCTGTACACTTTTCCTCCAGATTGTTGCTTGATTCCATTGGTTACCAAGCCCCACAAGTGGGGAGCAGTTGACATGGAGCTTTACTGTGAACATTTTGAGGGCCTCAAAGCCCCCTCCTGCAGCTGGTGTGGGGTCACCACTCACACCTCCAACTGGTGCCCCCAGTTTAAAGACCAGGCCGAACCTAGCTCTAGCAAGAGCCTCAACGCCTTCGCCCCCTCCAGCCAGAGAAATACTGCCTCTCTGGACAGGCTGGGCAGGCTGGTGAGATACTTAGGCAAAACCCAGATATGCAGCAATTTCAACTTGTCCACATGCATGCATTGCCGACTGCTCCACATATGTTTCCTCTGCTACCGGGCCCACCCCAGCTCAATCTGTTCTTAGAAGGGTTCCCAGGCGTGGTGCGGGCTGGCGTCCTTGCCCGCGTCCTCGCCAGTCACCCTGATCCCTTCTGGGTCAGGTGGCTTGTGGGTGGGTTCCGCGAGGGGTTTCACACGGGGCTGGTCGCTTTGCCCCAAAGCATCCATGAATGCCCCAACTTGCTGTCAGCCCTCTCCGAACCCACGGTTATGTCTGATCAAGCCAAGCTGACGAAAGGTGTTATGATTGGCCCTTTCAATGTACCCCCTTTTGTTTGTTGGAGGGTTAGCCCGTTGGGGCTAGCCACGGGAAAATTTTCAAATAAAAAAAAGGCTGATCTACGACCTCTGATCCCCTCTGATCAATTTACGATGAAATATGCCACGATTGATCAAGCCATACAGGCAATACTTCAGTTAGGCAAGCACACATGGCTCTCCAAAGCGGATAACACCGACGCTTTTAAGCTTCTCCCCATTAGACAAGACCTGTGGCAGTGGCACGGAGTGAAATGGGAAGGTAAATATTACTTCGCCACCAAGCTCACTTTCTGAGCGAAAAGCAGCCCCTGGCTTTTCGACCAGTCAGCCACGGCTCTCCACTGGGCCTTACAGCATGTTTCTAACTGCCAATACACCATACACTATTTAGATGACTTTCTGTTACTAGAACACCCTGATCTTAGCCCCTCCAATCTCAGGTCTTTGCTGTCCCTGTTCAAAGATATTGGGGTACCAATTTCACCCCACAAAACCGAAGGCCCATCCACCCAACTCACATTTTTAAGCATCAACCTAGACTCTGAGAAGATGCAAGCCAGTCTTCCCCAGAAAAAACTGGTAAGGATCCGCGAGGTCATCCGGAAAATCTCCAAGTCTCATACAGTGACCAGGGTAGAGCTACAAAATCTGCTAGGCATGATGGCTTTCACTATGCGAATTATACCCCAAGGCAGGTCCTTCATTTCAAGACTCCTGGAATTAATTCCCTCCGTTTCAGGTCAGAGGCATGTCATACACATTGACAGCGAGGCCATGTCAGACTTAGCGATGTGGGATCATTTCCTAGGGGAATAGAATGGGATCTCTTTCTCCCAGCCACGGAAATGTCCCCCACTGTGGTATCCGACGCATCAGCGGTCGGCTTTGCTGCCCTCCACGGCACACACTGGCTGGCCAGTCCCTGGCCCCGGGACATATTACTCATTCCTGATTTCCACAAAACCTCAGCCTTATTTGAGGTGTACCCGATAGTGGCAGCCGCTGCTGTCTGGGGCAGTTCCTGGGCCAACTCCACTGTCCGTTTCATGTGCGACAACATGGCCACAGTTGAACATGGCCACACTTGAACAAAGGGCGCTCCAGGTCTCCGCACATAATGCGGTTTGTAAGACTGTTTGTCCTGCTTTCTCTCCATCACAACTTCCACTTCTCGTTTATGCATATTGAAGGGAAAAAGAACATAGCAGCAGATACCTTGTCCCATGGTAACAAGAACCTATTCTTTCAGGTGCACCCAGAGGCAGACTACGTCTGGGTCCCGGTTCCCTCAATACAGTGGATTACTAATGGATTAGCTGACTTCATCTCAGTGGCCAACTCCCTCATCAGACAGTCCTTAGCTCCCAGCACCACACGAGCCTATGATGCAGCCTTAGTCACTTTCTCCTCTTTCATGCACAAACAGGGTCTTCCTGTCACAATTTCGGTGCACACCTCTCTAGCTTATGTTGGTTTCTGTCACTCTTCTTTACACCTTTCCCATAACACCACAGGTCTCTCTCCCAACCTGACACAATTTCCTTACTGTCCGCTCACCCTATCAAGGCTTCACTCAAAAGGTATTCTCGTCCTGTCACGTCCCAAGCCTTCCACACGGGCACCAGTCACTGGGGAACTCTTCCGATCTATGTCCTCTCTCCTCGACACTCACCCTTTTGGGTTTCAACTCAGCACTGTTATCAAAGTGGCTATCTAGCTAGCTTTCTACGGTTTCTTAAGGCCAGGGGAATTCACACACTGCGGTTCAAGGTCACGAGGTCTCCTCTTGAGCCAACTTTCACCGCACGGGTCAGGTTTCGCGCTTTCACTACCTTCCACTAAAACATGCAGATGGAGAGCCACCATACGTTACCTCCCCACTTTCCATCAATGGTGCCCGGTTTCTACACTCACACAGCTTCTCTCCACTCTTCCTGGTCACCCTGCAGATAGCCCTCTCCTACCGGTCAATGGTCTAGCACTCTCCTCCTCACAGTTCATCAAACATGTGCGCACTTTAGTCAGCATCCTGGGTCACAATCCCACTTGCATATCGGGTCACTCGTTCAGGATAGGGGCAGCCTCAGCAGCTTCAAAACACAATGCTCCAGCTCATGTCACCAAGAAGCTGAAATGGCATGTGTATTCAAAGTCTTGGCTTTATAATTTCAAAATAAAATAGAGCTGCACCCTACTTCTGACTCTTTGCCCTCTATAGGCGTGCCCACGTTCGCGGTATTTGGGCACACCTCGTCCGCTAGCTTTTACTTCCTTCTTAGGTCCTCCTGGATGTTTTCCCCCAGTCCCAGGTCGGTAAGTACAGTCAATCATACTGTTCCTCAGGTCGCTCTAGGCTCTTCGAGCCATGAGCCCAAATCTACGTCCTGGAGAGCTGGTACTTAAAGGAAAACTGTCACATATTTTCTCCCGCACTATCCACATGTACTGGTGGATAGTGCGGGAGATGCTGATTAAAACAAGCCCTACCTTGGTCTGATCCGCGCCGCCGCTCGCCCGCAATTGTAGTTTTAATCTCCGTGTATATCCGGCTGTAACTGGCAAAGGCGGTGCTTCTGCGGGCTAACTGACACTGACGTCAGCGCCGCTCATCCCTCCCTCTGGTTAGGAGCGACGAAGAGAGGGAGAACAGGAAGGATGAATATTCATGAGTGGCGCTGACGTCAGTGTCAGTTAGCCCGCAGAAGCACCGCCTTTGCCATTTACAGCCGGATATATTCAGAGATTAAAACTACAAGTGCGGGCGAACGGCGGCGCGGATCAAACCAAGGTAGAGCTCGTTTTAATCAGCGTCTGCCGCACTATCCACCAATACCGGTGGATAGTGCGGGAGAAAATGTGACAGTTTTCCTTTAACTAATCAGGATGTACATTTACCTCCTATACATAACCGCGAGCTTCGGAGCAATGCTCGGGTCATGTGCGGCAGGTCCCGGCTGCTGACAGCAGCCAGGGACCCGCCGGTAATGGCAGACATCCGCGATCGCGCGGATGTCCACCATTAACCCTTCAGATGCCGTGATCAATACAGATCACGGCATTTGCAGTATTCTGGTCACTAACATGGGTGATCGGATCACCCACAGCACTGCCGCTGCGATCCGATCATCCAGAACGGCGGACGGAGGTCCCCTCACCTGCCTTCCACGGGTCTTCTGCTCTGGTCTGCAATCGAGCAGACCAGAGCAGAAGATGACCGATAATACTGAAGAGTGCTATGTCCTATACATAGCACTGAACAGTATTAGCAATAAAATTATTGCTATAAATAGAATGTAAAAAAAACTCCCCCAATAAAAACTTAATTGTCCCATTTTCCCTATTTCACCCCCAAAAAGTGTAAAAAATATTTGATATACATATTTGGTATCGCCACGTATATAAATATCCGAACTATTAAAATAAAATGTTAAGGATATCGTACGGTGAACTTTTTTTTATAACATTTTATTCCCCCCAAAAATTGAACATGTATAAAAAATGTTATATAAGCAAATATGGTATCAATCAGTAAATTAGCCCTCATACCGCCGCTTATACGGAAAAATGAAAAAGTTGTAGGTCTTCAAAATAGGGGGATTTTAAACGTACTAATTTGGTTAAACAGTTTGTGATTTTTTTTTTTTAAGCGTAACAGTAATAGAAAAGTATGTTATCATGGGTATCATTTTAATTGTATTGACCCAAAGAATTAAGAACACATGTCAATTTTACCGTAAATTGTACGGCGTGAAAACGAAACCTTACAAAATTTGCAAAATTGCGGTTTTCTTTTTAATTTTCCCACACAAATCGTATTTTTGGTTGCGCCATACATTTTATGATAAAGTGAGTGATGGCATTACAACGGACAAATGGTTGCGCAAAAAACAAGCACTCATACTAGTCTGTGGATGAAAATATATAACAGTTATGATATTTTGAAGGCGAGGAGGAAAAAACGAAAACTTAAAAATAAAATTGTCCGAGTCCTTAAGGCCCAAATGGGCTGAGTCCTTAAGGGGTTAAAGTAAGCTTAACTACTATGACAAGGGTTTTTAAATTGTTAACACACTGTGGTGTCAAAGTTTGTTTTAGTCAGGTAACTGTAAGATCATAACTGTTTCACCCATATGCAGCTATATAGTTATAGATGTGGTTCAGTGTGGTAAGCTTAGTACAGTTATTAATACCCGACCCTGGCTCCAGTTGTTC
Source organism: Hyla sarda (assembly GCF_029499605.1). Taxonomy (NCBI): domain Eukaryota; kingdom Metazoa; phylum Chordata; class Amphibia; order Anura; family Hylidae; genus Hyla; species Hyla sarda. The sequence continues at coordinate 203,490,484 of NC_079192.1, forward strand.
TTAATACAAATCACAGCAGTATGGAGTACAAGATCAATAAGTATATAAGATATATATTGGTATAGGAAACAGAAGACTGTTTATAGCTCCTTGATCCAGTTACATTCATCAACAAATGAGTACCAAATGGACCAATGTGGAAATTCAGAAATCTAAATTGATAACTAATAGTCTACCCGCAGTGGGTTTATAGGTTTCTTCACATTGGAAGTCTTGTTTTAGTTTCGAACAGTTTCCGAACCTGTTTTCATAAGTTTTCAAATAAGAGACACAGTCTACAAAAGGTACTTAATAATATTAATCTTTAACATATTAAAAAATGCAGTCACATTAAAAAGAACAGTTAAAAACTGTAGCGGATGACATATGAAAATAGTGTGTATATATTTATACATTAAATCTACAATATTTACCATCGCTGATACATTTTTAGGAGCAGAGTTACCAGCTCAGCACAGTATATTGTACAGCTCGATTAGGAATCACAGGCCTGCAATTAGGATGAGTATCATTACAGTCAGATTTCTGTACACTGTATTAAAGATCATTTCTGTATCTCTGGAAATAATCAGTAACACAGAAAACTAACAATGATTACAGAAAAGAAAAAGGAATTTTGTCATTTGTTGCAATGTAGTGCTCAGCTATCTGTTAACACTTTTAATGTTATGATCAGCCATATACACAGACTACTCACTGCAGATATTACTACTGCACATCTAGCTAGTTTTATCTTCCTGTAAAATTTATTACAACTGTACCTTAAAACTTGAAAACATAAAAATACAACGTTTCTGATCCACCTTAAATACTTATGGAGCATAAAACAACATTAACACTTTATGTAATTATGGTATTGTACTGTATGTTCCCTGCAAGGAAACATGCCAATGCCATGGTGCAGTACTACTTTGGTATGTGAGGCTGCCACGTGAAAACTTAAATGACTAAAATTATACTCTTTTTCTGGAACAGTTAAAGAAAGCACGAGAAAAAAAAAAAGTGTCAATAAGCAGTAGGTAAAAACCCACTCAACCCAGCACAGGGAAATAAAGCAGACAATTCAAATTGATTTGCCTTCTCTTAACTATTCGTGTCATTTCAGCACACAATGCATTGCTTCATAAAAGGTGTGATAGTGTAATGATAAAACAGCAGAGATTAAGCCATTAAAAGCCAAGGCACATAGTGAAAGACACATGCTGTTGAAGCAGAGTGCATGATTACTGAAGGCGGGGAGAGATTCAGCTGAAAGCATGGATGAAATAAAAAAAAAAAATGTAAAATAATAAAATCAGACTGTCGTTTCGATGCAGTTTTTTTTTTTTTTTTTTTTACAAAATAGACGGGGATTAGAAGGAAAAAAAAGACAGAATTTTTCCTATTTCTTTATCATCCACTCCTTGCTTTGGCTTTAACCCCTTAAAGGACCAGTCCTCTACCTTACTATAACGCATCATAGCGGGTCGGACACGTGGCTAATCGCGCACGGCACTTATCACGGTGCTGCGCGCTATTAATCCTTTAGACGCGGCATTCAAAGTTGAATGCCGCATCTAAAGTGAAAGAAAACCAATGCCGGTTAGCTCAGGGAGCTGTTCGGGATCGCCACAGTGAAATCGTGGCATCCCGAACAGCTGTGGGACAGCAGGAGGGTCCCCTTACCTGCCTCCTGGTGCCCGATCGCCGAATGACTGCTCAGTGCCTGAGATCCAGGCATGAGCAGTCAAGCAGCAGAATCATCAATCAATGGTTTCCTATAAGAAACCATTGATCAATGTAAAAGATCAGTGTGTGTAGTGTTATAGCCCCCTATGGAAGCTATATTACAAAACAAAAAAAAAAAAGTGAAAAAAATTTGGAATAAAGATCATTCAACTCCTTCCCTAATAAAATCACCCCCCTTTTCCAATAATAAAAAAAAAAGTGTAAATAAAAATAAACATTTGTGGTATCGCCGCATGTGGTAATGTCCGAATTATAAAAAATATATCGTTAATTAAACCGCACGATCAATGGCGTACGCGCAAGCGCCAAAAAATTCCAAAGTCCAAAATAGTGTAATTTTGGTCACTTTTTATATCATGAAAAAATGAATAAAAAGCGATAAAAAGTCTGATCAATACAAAAATGGTACCGCTAAAAACATCAGATCACGGAGCAAAAAATGAGCCCTCATACTGCCCCGTAGGCGAAAAAATAAAAGTTATAGGGGTCAGAAGATGACAATTTTAAATGTATACATTTTCCTGCTTATAGTTATGATTTTTTCCAGAAGTACGACAAAATCAAACCTATATAAGTAGGGTATCATTTTAATCTTATGGACTTATAGAATAAAGATAAGGTGTCATTTTTACCGAAAAATGCACTTCGTAGAAACGGAAGCCCCCAAAAGTTACAAAATGGTGGTTTTTTTTTTCAATTTTGTCGCACAATTATTTTTTTCCGTTTCATCGTAGATTTTTGGGTAAAATGACTGATGCCATTACAAAGTAGAATTGGAGGTGCAAAAAATAAGCCATCATATGGATTTTTAGGTGCAAAATTGAAAGAGTTATGATATTTTAAAGGTAAGGAGGAAAAAATTAAACTGCAAAAACGGAAAAACCCCTGGACCTTAAGGGGTTAAAAGCCCCCTCATGTTTACCTATTAAGCGGAATGGTGTGTGGAAGAGAAACAAAGAATGCATAGAAAAGTAGTTATAGGAAAGACTTATAAAGAAAAACAATTCAACTCAACTGAGATAATGTAAACATTGCAAGTACTATATATCTGGAGGAAATACAATGCATTATGTCAGTAACAGGAAGAGTAAATATGCACTAAATACAGTGTGGAACATCATAGATGGACAAGAGGTATCGGTCAAACAAAGAAGGCACCACACACAGTATTGCAGCAACAGTATAGACTTATTAAGGAGCATGTTCACCTGTGAATAAAAGATTTCTAGGCTATACCAAGTCTTGTATCTCTGCTTGCAGAGAAACTTTGCGACCTTACCTAGAAGAGAATAATAAGGGCGAATCCACATGGGACAGAATCACTTCAGATTTTACCAGCAGATCTGTGCAGGTAAATTCTGCTGTAGATTTATGTTGCAAGAAAGTAGATGAGGCTGCTGAATTTTACACCTGGAAGTATGAGCATGGTAGATTTTCAAATTCAGAGCATGCTGCATACTCGTTGTGGATTATCTATGTGGATTTCACCACTTGCAATGCAGCAGGGGTAATATCCACAGGGAAGTCCAAGCAAAATCTGCACGGAACACAATATTTCTGCCACATGCGTTCTGGCCCTCAAGGTTTAAAACAACCCAACATAACTAAATCCATTTACAGTAATGCAAAGAAGTGCTGTGTGTTACCTCAATAGGCACATACTAAAAAGTTTAAATAAAATTCACTATTAAGAAGGCTTTGCTATGCCATACAAAGGACTTTTGGAAAATGTACTCAATGATAATATGGGGTTTCTGTGACTTTAATTTGGACATTCTGACCTAATTGCACTAGCTTTTGTTTTGCATGAGATGCACTCAACACCTACATCTCACAGCTGGTACAGCACTTTCAAAATCAATATTGGTAAAGTGCGTAGTGTCAAATGGATACAATAAAGCATTTTACAGCGCGAGTAGGCTAGAGTTGTTGGAAGACAGCCTAATACAACCTAGGCAGAATCTATAGCAGCTGCTGCTCAATGTTGAAGTACTGTACTAAGAAAAGTTTTTCCCATGTACTGAATCAACATCAAAAGACAGGGTCTTGTTATTGTTAGCCACCCCACGTATTAAACCTTCTAATACGTTCATGTACTGTCTGCAGGACCAACATGACCCAAGCAAACTCATATCTCCAGTATTTCAACACAAAAATAAAATTTAAATGGAGCTAAATTAAAACTCTCATTAGCCTTAACTTATCAAAAAGTTAGATAAAGAACATATGTAATAGGCACGTCTTAACTGACTCTTTGCTGAATAAGTATACAGATGTACTGTAGAAGGTGATGCATTTACAATCAGGTAACAGTCACTTCCAGAAGTTCTGAATACATTAATATCCTAGGAAGAAAACCCAAATGTACTCTTAGATTAAAAGAATACCTTTACATAATTTTCACCTTAAACATTGGTGGTATCACCTAAAATCTTTTAAATTACTTTGATCCAAAATCAGCTATAGAGGCACTAACGTTATGTAGCTAAAGAGTTAATAAATATCTCAGGACAAATATGTACATAAAAGGCTACATATAGAATATTCTAAGATTCTGGCTGTAACACCTAGTTGGTATGTCTAGACCAACTTTTTTGAACGTTTTTGTATGTGTTAAGGTATGTTGCATTCCAGATGACTAAGCGGTTCAAGTTCGTGCTTGAAATGTTGCTTGTGAAAATAAAGCAACCTGATCCCACAAGAACCATGAGCAATAAACTGTTCACAGCATCACAGACTCGTGCATTATTACTCCATCACGGGGATTTCGAAAGTGCGGTGCATTAACTCCAGGTTTTGAATGCAGATACCGTGGTGGAGTTACTTGCTCATTGCGTGGCGAAGTTCTAAGCCTTACTGGACTATTAACAGATAAAGAGGAAAAATTGGTTACTGGGCTTGAGGGTTGGTGTGATCCTGGAGATTTCTGCAGATTAGACAAATAACTTCTTGATGCCTCTTGATTTAATGGTTGCCCAAAGGTCCCAAAAGACACTTCAGGAAAAAAGCTGTGTTCCACATGGTAATCTATTGGTGGTATCGCATATCTGTGGTTTTCCTTCTGATTAAAATTGCCTAAGCGTAGAGTTGCATTCTCTTCTGCAGGGAGAACTTCAATTCTGTTGGTAGGTGACATAACTGAATGCTGCCTAGTAGAAGAGTTCATAGGAATTTTATCTGAAGGAATATCAAAACTGTGTCCATAGGATCTATTTGATGGACCAATCCAGTTTGGTGAATGGTGCTCTCTGAGTCTATTCATTGAGTATTTTGTATTATCTTGATAAAGTGGGGGGTCACTGTAGGAAGGAGGTGGTTGCTTTACACTGTAGCCATCATCATTACCCTGAAATGGTGTTGAACGTCCTGGAGAGCGTGATTGCATACCAATAGCTGAATAACTATCCGCTGCTGTTGGTGGACTGAATCCTTTTGAAAGAAAACGTGATGAAGTGCTGTTAAAATACATCACATTTCTGTCAGACAAATCTGACTGATGCCTAGAATCTTCAACATGATTGTCAATCTCATTTTCTCCACCAGAAACATTATCATACTGTGATGCATTGGATCCTCTCTTACCGCCTGCATCAAATACTCTATTTTTCTGCTTCACTCCCAAGCCCTGAGATTCAGACTGACTTGTAACTCTATATTCTGGCGGGTTACCCCTTCCATCATGTATATGCTTTAGCAGAAGCTCTTTATTTTTGGATTCTGATGGCAAATTCCATTTCGGAGCAATTCCCTTTGATGAACTAGAAGTTGCATTAGAATTTTGGTTAGCGGCAGCATGGTCATAGTACTTAACTTTGTCCTGAGTTGGAGTAACAGGCTGTGGAAAGTTTTTATCATGTCCATCCATCTTAAACTGTTCAGTACGAATTTCCCCAGATTCTCTCTTTGTGGATTTCAAAGCTGACTTCTCAATTGAATTCTTTCTCCTCTTCTCAGTTGGGAAAGCTTGCTGTGCTTTACTTGGAGAAGGAACCTTTTCAGGTTTCATTTGGTTTGGAAGCTTGCTGGTACTTTTTTGTCCATTCATAACATGATTTGCAAGTATCTGATCAGGTTCAGAAGGAACTTGACCAAGAGGTTTTTTAGGCTGTTCTTCATCTTTGCCTAAAATTAAAGCACAAAACAAAAAAGATTAGGACAAAAAAAAAAACTACTAAAAAGGTGTGCATAAAACATTAGAAATATGATTAATTGATTCCATATAAAGACAAAAGCTATGCAAAAATCAACAATTGCAAAAGTTTCAAGTATCAGAATTGGTGTTAACAATGGATGGAAGTAGCTATATTTTAAAAAACAATGGATGGAAGTATATGACACGTCACCATGACTTTTGGCAACAACATATCACTAGAGATGAGCGAATTTACAGTAAATTCGATTTGTCATGAACTTCTCGGCTTAACAGTTGATGCCTTATCCTGCGTAAATTAGTTCAGCCTTCAAGTGCTCCTGTGGGCTGGAAAAGGTGTATACATTCCTAGGAAAGAGTCTCCTAGGAATGTATCCACCTTTTCCAGCCCACCTGAAAGCTGAACTAATTTATGTAGGAAAAGACATCAACTGCCGAGCCGAGAAGTTTGTGACTAATCGAATTTACTGTAAGTTCGCTCATCTCTACATATCACCATGAAGTTCTAGTTTTATAAAAAAAAATAGTTTCATTCCTGTTTATAAGCGCATTATGTTAACCCCTTTCCGCAGAATGACTTCAAGTTATGCAGATAGTTTGCGCATCCTGACGTTTATATAAGTCATTCAGTTAACCCGGCGATGTGCAGCATCACACGGGTTAACAGGCAGAACTCCCTCTGTTACCGGCGGGAGACCACTTCTGCAAGCCACCCCAAGACCATCTGTGAATGGTCCTGGTCAGCGATCACTGTGTTTGGTCCCTGTGGGACCGGTGGCACTTACCTGGGACCGGCGGCAGGCAAGTGGAGGAGGCAGCGGCGGTATCAGAGGCAGCAGTGAAGATCGCTGTAAAGTGATCTTCACTGCTGCTTCTAGGAGTTTCAAAGCTACAACCCCCAGCATGCCCAAGACAGCCTTTGGCTGTCTGGGCATGCTGGGAGTTGCAGTTTTGCAACATCTGGAGGGCCACAGTTTGGAGACCACTGTGCAGTGGTCTCCAATCTGCGCTCTTCCAGATGCTGCAAAACTACAACTCAGCATACCCAGACAGTCCAGGCATGCTGGGAGCTGTAGTTCTGTAACATGTGGCCCTTCAGATGTTGCCGAACTACATCTCCCAGCATGCATGGGCAGTCCGGGCATGCTTGGAGTTGAAGTTTTGCAACATTTGAAGGGCTACAGTTTGGACACCACTACACAGTGGTCTCCAAACTGTTCTCCTCCAGCTTTTGCAAAACTACAACTCTCAGCATGCAGTGACAGCAGAAGGGCATGCTGGGACATGTAGTCATGCAATAGCTGGAGGCACACTGGTTGCAAAACACTGAGCGTTTGTTACTTAACTCAGTGTTTCCCAACCCCTGTGCCTCCAGCTGTTGCAAAACAATAACTCCCAGCATGCACTGACAGACCATGCATGCTGGGAGTTGTAGTTTTGCAACAGCTTGAGGCACACAATAAAAATGAAAAACATCTGGTACGGCCTTTCCAAAACAGAGGCTCCAGCTGTTGAAAAACAACAACTCCCAGTATTGCGGGACAGCCATGGCATGCTGGGAGTTGCAACAGCTGGAGGCACCCTGTTTGGGAATCACTGGCGTAGAATACCCCTATGTCCACCTCTATGCAATCCCTAATTTAGGCCTCATATATGCATGGGACTCTCGTCTCAATTCGGAGCCCTCTCGTATTTCAAGGAAACAGTTTAGTGCCACATATGGGGTATTTCCGTACTTGGGAGAAATTGCCTAAAATTTTGGGTGGGCTTTTTCTCCTTTAACCCAACTTAAAAAAAAAAAAAATGTTTACACTAACATGCTGGTGTTGCCCCATACTTTTCATTTTCACAAGAGGTAAAAGGAAAAACAGACCCCCTAAATTTGTAACAGAATTTCTCTTGAGTACGGAAATACCCCATATGTGGACGTAAAATGCTCTGCTGGTGCACAAGGTTCAGGAGTGAGAGCGCACTATGTACATTTGAGGTGATTTGCACAGGGGTGGCCGATTGTTACAGCACTTCTGACAAACAAGGGGTATAGTGAACCTTAACTACCCACTGGTGTTTGAAGAATTCTCATTAAAGTTGGATGTGAAAATGTAAATTTTTTCCCTAAAATGCTGGTGTTATCCCAAATTTTCTCATTTTCACAAGGGGTAGTAGGAAAAAAGCCCCCCACAATGTGTAACACCATTTCTTCTGAGTATATAAATACCCCATATGTGGATGGAAAGTGCTCTGCTGGCGCACTACAGGGCTCAGAAGAGGAGGAACACCATTGGGCTTTTGGAGAGAGAATTTGGCTGGAATTGAAGGCGTTTACAAAGCCCCCATGGTGCCAGAACAGTGGAACCCCCCACCCTCCACCCCCCCATGTAACCTCATTTTGAAAACTACACCCCTCACAGAATGTAATAAGGGGTGCAGTAAGCATTTACACCCAAAAGGTGTCTGACAGATTTTTGGAACAGTGGTCAGTGAAAATGAAAAATTGTATTTTTAATTTGCACAGACCACTGTTTGAAAAGTCTGTCAAACGCCAGCGGGGTGTAAATGCTCACTGCACCCCTTATTAAATTCTGTGAGGGGTGTAGTTTCCAAAATGGGGTCACATAGGGGCTTGGTAAACGCACATGGCTCCTTCTCTTCTGAGCATTGTAGTTCGCCCGCAAAGCACTTTACATCCACACATGGTATTTCCATGCAAGAAAAGGGGTTATAAATTTTGGGGGGCATTTCTCCTATAACCTCTTGAAAAAATGGTAAATTTGGGAAATTTTTTCCATTTTAGTGAAGTTTCTTATTTAATAATTTACACATCCAACTTTAATGAAAAGTCGGCAAACACCTGTGGGGTGTTAAGTCTCACTGTAACCCTTGTTACGTGCCTTGAGGGGTGTATGCACTTTACATCCACATATTTTCCATACTCAGAACAAATGGGGTTACAAACTTTGGGAGACATTTTCTCCTATTACCTCTTGTAAAAACAGTAAATTTGAGGAAAAAACTGCATTTTAGTGAAAATGTTTTTTTTTTTTTATTTACACATCCGACATTAACCCCTTAAGGAGCAGACCAATTTTATTTTTGCACTTTCCTTTTTTTCCTCCTCGCCTTCGAAAAATGACATGTTTTCTTTATTCTGTGGGTCAATATGATAAAAATGATACCCATGATTATAATATTTTCTATAATTGTAACGCTTAAAAAGAATCTCAAACCATTTTAACAAAATTAGTATGTTTGAAATTGCCCTATTTTGACCACCTATTACTTTCTAATTTTTCCGTATATTGGGTGATATGAGGGATCATTTTTTGCGCCATGATCTGTAGTTTTTATCAGTACCACTTTTGCTTAGGTTTTACTTTCTATTCATTTTTTATTTATTTTTTTGGGAATAAAATGTGACAAAAAAGCAGCATTTTTGTACTGTTTTTTTTTATTTTTTTACGTTTACGCCATTCACCGTAGGGGATAATTAACAATATATTTTAATAGTTCAGACTTTTACGCACGCGGCAATACCAAATATGTGTATTAATTATTTTTTTAAAGTTTTTTTGGGGGTAAAATAGGAAAAACGGACGTTTAACTTTTTTATGGGGGGAGGGGATTTTTCACATTTTTTAAATTTTTTATTATTTTTTTTTTACACTTTCTATGTCCCCATAGGGGACTATTCATTGCAATCAATTGATTGCTAATATTGTGCAGTGCTATGTATAGGACACAGCATTGCTCAGTATTTTTGGTGTGCTCTGGTCTGCTCGATCTCAGACCAGAGCAGAAGACCCTGGGAGACGGCCGGAGCAAGGTGAGGGGACCTCCGGCAGCCATGCTGGAGGATCCCCGCGGCAGCGCGCGGGCAATCCGATCATCCATTCAAAGTGCCGCACTGCCGTGATCTGTATTGATCACGGCATTGGAGGGGTTAATGGCAGACATCCGCGCAATCGCAGATGTCCGCCATTATCGGCGAGTCCCTGGCTGCTGATCGCAGCCGGGACCTGCCAGGCATGACGCGGGCACTGCTCCGGTGCTCGCGATCATGTCGGCGCGTAAATGTACATCATGGTGCGCCAAGTACCAAGTCACCATGACGTACATTTACGTCCATTGTCGTTAATGAAAAGTCGTCAAACACCTGTGGGGTGTTAAGGCTCACTGTACCCCTTGTTACGTGCCTTGAGGGGTGTAGTTTCCAAAAGAGTATGCCATGTGGGTTTTTATTTTTTGCTGGTATGAAACCATAGGGGCTTCCTAAATGCGACATGCCTCCTAAAAACCATTTCAGCAAAATTCACTCTCCAAAATCCCATTGTCACTCCTTCGCTTCGGAGCCCTCTAGTGCACCCACAGAACACTACACATATGAGGTATTTCCTTAATCAAGAGAAATTGGGTTACACATTTTGGGGGGAATTTTCTCCTTTTACCCCTTGTAAAAATTTTAAAACTGGGTCTACAAAAACAAGGTGTAAAAAAAATGGAGATTTTGAATTTTCTCCTCCACTTTGCGGCTATTCCTGTGAAACACCTAAAGGGTTAAGAAACATTCTGAATATAATTTTGAATACTTTGAGGGTCATTTATGAGGTATTTCTTATATGAATATCTAATATCAAATCCACTTCACAACTGAACTGGTCCATGAAAAATTCAGATTTTGAAAATTCTGTAAAAAAAATTGGAAAATTGCTGTTGAACTTTGAAGCCCTGCGATGTCTTCCAAAAGTAAAAACATGTCAACTTTATGATGCAAACATGAAGTAGACACATATTGCATATGTGAATCAATATATCATTTCTTTGGTATGTCTATTTTCCTCACAAGCAGAGAGCTTCAAAGTTAGAGAAATGCAAAATTTTCACATTTTTCATGACATTTTTGAATTTTTCACCAAGAAATGATTAAAGTATCAACAAAAATTTACCACTATGATAAATACTATCTCTGAATCAAATACATAAGTAATAGCATCCCACAGTTAATAATGTTTAAAGTGACAGTGGTCAGATGTGCAAAAAATGCTCTGGTCCTTAAGGTCAAAATGGGCTTTGTCCTTAAGGGGCTAATCTTTAAAAACGTTGCTGCAAGAACAATGCAACATTGATATTTTTTAAATCTACAGTCATGGCCGTAAATGTTGGCACCCCTGAAATTTTTCTAGAAAATTACGTTTTTCTCACAGAAAAGGATTGCAGTAACACAGGTTTTGCTATATACATGTTTATTCCCTTTGTGTATATTGGAACTAAACCAAAAAAGGGAGGGAAAAAAAAGCAAATTGGACATAATGTCACACAAAACTCCAAAAATGGGCTGGACAAAATTATTGGCACCCTTAACTTAATAATAATATTTGGTTGCACACCCTTTGGAAAAAATAACTGAAATCAGTTGCTTCCTATAACCATCAATAAGCTTCTTACACCTCTCAGCCGGAATGTTGGACCACTCTTCCTTAGCAAATTGCTCCAGGTCTCTTATTGGAAGGGCGCCTTTTCACAACAGCAATTTTAAGATCTCTCCTCAGGTGTTCAATGGGATTTAGATCTGGCCACTTCAGAACTCGCCAGTGCTTTGTTGCTATCCATTTCTTGGTGCTTTTTAATATATGTTTGGGGTCATTGACTTGTAACCTTGAGATGGTTGATATTTTTCCACAATTTTGGTTCTCAAGTCCTCAGACAGTTCTCCTCCTCTTTCTGTTGTCCATGCTTAGTGTGGCAAACAGACACACAATGCAAAGACTATGTGAACTTCTCTCCTTTTTATCTGCTTTTCAGGTGTGATTTTTATATTGCCAGCACCTGTTACTTGCCGCAGGTAAGTTTAAAGGAGCATTACATATGCTTGAAACAATCTTATTTTTCCATCATTTAGAAAGGGTGCCAATAATTTTGTCCGGCCCATTTTTGGAGTTTGGTGTGACATAGGCCTTTATTTACTATTGCAAACCTGACATGTTTTGTCGGGTTGTGCACCAGATTCTGGTGCATTACGCCAGAAATTCTGTCTATGCCATAACCTGGACCAGAATTTGCGCCAGAATTGAAAAAACCCCACTAACTCTTCATTTTACTGAGAAAACTCGAAAAAAGGGGCGAGACCACAGTGAAAAGGGGCGTGTACCCGACATTTTTTGCTAAAACCCTACATATTTACTAAGGTTTCCACAGAAAATGTGGTGGATTTGAGCTGAGGAAAACCCCACAGATCAGAGCATGTGTAAAAAAAAATAAAAAATAAAAAAAAAAATAAAAAAAAAAAAGCAAAGTGTAGGGAAAAGTGCAAAATGTAGAGAAACCTTAGCACATACCGTGGGAAAAAAATTGTAGGGAAAAAACCCACAAAGAAACCTACACCCCACTCTTCGTAAATCAGGGCCATCATGTCCAATTTGCTTTTCTTCTTCCTTTTTTGGTTTAGTTCCAATACACACAAAGGGAATAAACAGGTGTATAGCGAAACGTGTTACTTCATTTTCTAGAAAAATTTCAGGGGTGCCAACATTTACGGCCATGACTGTATAATTCAGTAAATATAGAAAACATGTTACAACATTCTAAAATCCAGTGCAAAATAGTGCTTGTTTTATTCTATAATATCTCAGATGTGATGGAATAAATTAACCACTATTTCACTGGAGAAATCCACTCATGCATCGAGAAGTAATAAACCTACATGTTCCTGATGTGCCCAGGATTGTTCACTAAGATCTGGAAGGACTAGAAGCAGATTTGATTTGAAATATATTCTAAAGCTTCATATGCAGGAGACCAATTAAACAAGGTTGTGATGCTGTTTTTCTTCCTTTTTTCTTATGTAAAACATATCAAGGTTTCAATTTTTGGAGAAGAAATACAGTGACATGTTACCTTACCCTTTATTAACTATAGATAGTACCTAACAGCACATACATGCAGTGATCTAAGCTCTGTGTGGCTAGATTCATTTTGGCTGGAAGTTCATTATTCAGTAGACTCCTTATCAAGTATATTCGAGAAATAATTTGTTAAAAAGAAAGAAAAAAAAATCAAAGCCAGTAGCACCATTATAAAACAAAGCCTTTTAATATAATCCATCTTTGTCTCGGTTGGTATTTAAATGTATGTCCCCTTTGTTAATAATGTCACCCCTGCAGTTCTTTCAGGAGTTTATCTTAAGCTTGCCTCCCACTTTCCATGGTTTATGCTGATTTTGGAATTTAAATACCACGTGAATTCAGATTTAACACCTGAGCTCACAAATCCAACAAGTCTGTAGGTGAAACTCCCAAAGAAATCTTCCTTAATGTTACATAGCAAAATATTCTGAAAGCACCATCACATAGATAAGTCTTTTCTGGTTAGTTTCAACAACACATACAGCCATGGCCATAAATGTTGGCACCCCTGAAATTTTTCTAGAAAATGAAGTATTTCTCACAGAAAAGGATTGCAGAAACATGTTTTGCTATACACATGTTTATTCCCTTTGTGTGTATTGAAACTAAACTAAAAAATGGAGGGGAAAAAAAAGCAAATCAGACAATGTCACACCAAACTCCAAAAATGGTCTGGACAAAATTTTTGGCACCCTAAACTTAATATTTGGTTGCACACCCTTTGGAAAAAATAAACTGAAATCAGTCGCTTCCTATAACCATCAATAAGCTTCTTACACCTCTCAGCCGGAATGTTGGACCACTCTTTTGAAAACATCTCCAGGTCTCTCTTATTGGAAGGGCGCCTTTTCCCACAGCAATATTAAGATCTCTCCACAGGTGTTCAATAGAATTTATATTGCTGGCCACTTCAGAACTCTCCAGCGCTTTGTTGCCATCCATTTCTGGGTGCTTTTTGACGTATGTTTGGGGTCATTGTCCTGCTGGAAGACCCAAGATATTGGATGCAAACCGAGCTTTCTGACACTGGGCTGTACAGTGTGACCCAAAATCTGTTGGTAATCCTCAGATTTCATGATGCCTTGCACAATTTCAAGGCAACCAGTGCAAGAGGCAGCAAAACAACCGCAAAGCATCATTGAACCTCCACCATATTTCACTGCAGGTACTGTGTTCTTTTCTTTGTAGGCCTCATTCAGTTTTCAGTAAACAATAGAATGATGTGCTTTACCAAAAATCTCTATCTTGGTCTCATCCTTTCAAGAAGGATTTTGGGTTACTCAAGTTCATTTTGGCAATGACTTTTTTATGTCTCTGTGTCAGCAGTGGGTCCTTTTGGGTCTCCTGCCATAGCGTTTCATTTCATTTAAATGTCGACGGACAGTTTGAGATGACACTGATGCTCCCTGAGCCTGCAGTACAGCTTGAATATTTTTGGAACTTGTTTGGGGCTGCTTATCCACCATCCGGACTATCCTTCGTTGACACCTTTCATAAATTTTTCTCTTCCGTCCACGCCCAGGGAGATTAGCTACAGTGCCATGGGTTGCAAACTTCATGTTGTGCACTATGGACAAAGGCAAATCTTGATCTCTGGAGATGGACTTGTAACCTTGAAATTGTTGATATTTTTCCAAAATTTTGGTTCTCAAGTCCTCATAGTTCTCTTCTCCTCTTTCTGCTGCCCATGCTTAGTGTGGCACACAGACACACAATGCAAAGACTAAGTGAACTTCTCTCCTTTTTATCTGCTTTTCAGGTGTGATTTTTATATTGCCCACACTTGTTACTTGCCCCAGGTGAGTTTAAAGGAGCATCACATGCTTGAAACAATCTTATTTTTCCACAATTTTGAAAGGGTGGCAATAATTTTGTCCAGACCATTTTTGGAGTTTGGTGTGACATTACGTCCAATTTTTTTTTCTCCTCTCTTTTTTGGTTTAGTTCCAACTCACACAAAGGGAATAAACATGTATAGCAAAACATGTGTTACTGCAATCCTTTTCTGTGAGAAATATTCATTCTCTAGAAAAATTTCAGGGGTGCCAACATTTATGTATGTCACACCCCCTCCCATAGGCTTGCATTGAGGGCGGCGGAGCGTGACATCACACGGGGTGGAGCCTTGACGTCACAAACCTCCGGCCCCGTGATGGACAGTAATCAGACCCGGAGAGAACATGCTACGGGGACTGATTTTAACAGGGGTGCGGCGTGCAAGATCACAGGGGTCCCCAGGGCGGGAACCCCGCAATCAGGCATCTTATCCCATATTGGATAGGGGATAAGATGTCTAAGCGCCAGAGTACCCCTTTAAAACCACTTGCCCAATAATGCCTACTTACTGGAGGACTTTATTTCCCAAGACAACTAAAAAGGTATCTTGTGGTATCGGGCACCAACCTGTTAAGCTTCACTAGATCTCAATGCTGCTAAGTCAACCCCTTTACAGAGAATCTGACACCCTGTTCACTCGCAGTAAACCCAAATATACTATTAATTAGAGGGGTGGCCAGACAGGGAATATGGAGGAGGCAGGGGAGCAAGGTGACCTGTCTCCATTGTGCAGAGCTGTGCAATACAACTGAAGGATTATAGTGCCATAACTCTGCAAATACTAAACTGATTCAAGTAAGTGACCCCTCTTTGTAAAGCTGTTCACCTGCACTATGGGAATGATTTATTAAAACCTGTCCAGAGGAAAAGTTACCCAGTTGCCCATAGCAACTAATCAGCTCGCTTCTCTCATTTTTAACAAGGCCTCTGCAAAATGAAAGAATCGATCTGATTGGTTGTTATGAGCAACTGGGCAATTATTCCTTTTCACAGGTTTTGAAAAATCTCCCCCTATAACCCAGCATATTGGGTTTAATGTGGGTAAACAGGGTGTCAAATTCTCTATAATGTCAATGGAGACATTTACACACTTGCTTAAAATGTACAAAAGTTGCACACGTTCTTTGATAAATTTTGCACAAATATAGAAACGCCCCCCTCACTCTACCGTGCCCTCTTTCTCTACCTCACACTTCAGAGCTGAACTTCACAGAGCTGTGGCATTTTCCTGCAGTACACTGCTCACATAGCTAGAAGTGCTGGAGCAGCAGTGTGTGCCGAACAAAAATCTGCACAATAGTAAAATCATAAATCTTTATAAAGTACACAGAATGTCTAGGTTTAAAAAATTGTGTAATTTTGCTAAATAATCTGTCCCCTTACCTCTATACCAGTTTTTACCAACGAGAATGCCTCCTAGTGTTGCAAAACTTAGCATGCTTGGAGTTGCAGTTTTGCAACAGTTGGAGGCACCCTGGTTGGTAAACAGTGTGTACATGTAGCTGAGTGTGCAGCATGTGTATGGAGCAGAGCTGTATCAGTGATTATGTATATGCATGTCTATCTTTGCCATATCTTATATCTTTGCCATAAAATATAGATATTTTAGTACGGTGAGAACATGGACAGTTCTGGAAGACCATGGAAGATCATGACCCTAGTAATTGATACACTTTCTCCACTGCAACTAAGGCCATAGTGGGAAAGTGTCAAAGTGTTGCTATGGTAATACTGTACATTATATGCTTGAGTGGAATACAGTGTAAAAAAAACCACAAAAAAAACACACAAAAAACAAACAAAACCTAGCACTAGATGATAACAAGGTTACCCACACTAACCTGTATATACAGGTAGACAGAAAAAGGGTCCCCCGCACTAACGCTTACCAGGTAAAAATCGGTGCAACCATTTCAGAGATTCCCTTTTGTTCCTAATATGGTAAATTTCTTTCTGCTGCTGTATGTGCAATGCTTTCTCCCTCCCTCTCCGGCAATAATCCCTCTTCCTCAGCAAGTCTGTGAAGGAGGTGGAGTAATTGGCAAAAGAGGACAGGGTTATCGCCAGAGCAGGCATCAGAGAGCATTGCACATGCAGCAGCCCCTTCCTCTATTGCAGATAAGAAGAAATAACCACATTAGCAACAAGATGAATATGTTATAAATGGCTGCACCAATTTTCACCAGGTAAGAAGCGTTAGAAGCAGGGTCACACATACTATTCACCTAAACATACAGGTTAATGCGGTAGATCCTGTTGTCAGTTTAATATCTTGGGGAATGTTTGAGGTAAAGCTTCTGATTCCATTAGATTATCTGTGGAAAGTACACTGCTCAAAAAAATAAAGGGAACACTTAAACAACACAATGTAACTCCAAGTCAATCACACTTCTGTGATATCACACTGTCCACTCAGGAAGCAACACTGATTGACAATCAATTTCACATGCTATTTTGCAAATGGAACAGACAACCGGTGGAAATTTTAGGCAATTAGCAAGACACCCCAAATAAAGGTGTGGTTCTGCAGGTGGTGACCACAGACTACTTATCATTTCCTATGCTTCCTGGCTGATGTTTTGGTCACATTTGAATGCTGGCAGTGCTTTCACTCTAATGGTAGCATGAGACTGAGTCTACAACCCACACAAGTGGTTCAGGTAGTGCAGATCATCCAGGATGGCACATCAATGCGAGCTGTGGCAAAAAAGGTTTGCAGTGTCTGTCAGCATAGTGTCCAGAGCATGGAAGCGCTACCAGGAGTCAGGCCAGTACATCAGGAGACGTGGAGGAGGCCGTAAGAGGGCAACAACCCAGCAGCAGGACCGCTACCTCTCCCTTTGTGCAAGGAGGAGGACTGCCAGTGCCCTGCAAAATGACCTCCAGCAGGCCAAAAATGTGCATGTGTCCACTCAAACGGTCAGAAACAGACTACATGAGGGTGGTATGAGGGCCAGACGTCCACAGGTGGGGGTTGTGCTTACAGCCCATCACCGGGCAGGACGTTTGGCATTTGCCAGAGAACATCAAGATTGGCAAATTTGCCACTGGCGCCCTGTGCTCTTCACAGATGAAATCAGGTTCCCACTGAGCACATGTTACAGAGTCTGGAGACGCCGTGGAGAAGTTTCTGCTGCCTGCAACATCCTCCAGCATTACTGGTTTGGCGGTGGGTCAGTAATGGTGTGGCTGTGGGGGGGGGGCGCACAGTCCTGTACAAATCAAGTCCAGCATATCTAGGCCAAAGCCTAAAAGTCTGCAGCCACATCAAATCTGTGAGTACAAGTCAAGTTACTACTGTCCCTACCAAAGTCATAACAGTAGTATAGTGGCCTGCATAATCATTATTGCAACTACAAGTCCAAGCAAGCCTTAGAGGTTCCCTGTGTCTCAGTCACCTCTGTGGAAGTTGGCTATTTGTAAAGACTGTTATACTGCCTTCTTCAGTAAAGTTCCAGTTGCATCAAAACCCCGCTTTGGACTCATTTACTATATGCCATTTTAGGTTGGTTGTCGGCGGTGCCCTACACAATACAACCACATGCTGGCATCACGAACACTAGGGGGTTCACAACAACTTGCCCCAGGGGTTAATACCATCTGGCCCCGCTACCTACGCCACTACACCCCGTGGTCCTGCCATAACACCGGTGGCTCACCACAACTCCATATCCAGACCTCCATGGGTTGATAAATTGGATTTCCATTGATAATTTTTGCGTGATTTTGTTTTCAGCACATTCAACTATGTAAAGACAAAAGTAATTCATACGATTAGTTCATTCATTCAGATCTAATATGTGTTATCTTAGTGTTCCCTTTATTTTTTTGAGCAGTGTATTTATACTAAAAGCGGCTATCCTAAGATCAAAAGTTATTCCCTATCCACAGAATAGGGGGAATAGTAGCTGATCTGTGGGGTTTCTACCACTGGGACCAATCGATCTAGAGAATAAAGCTATAACATGCATTTATGTTGCGCACAGAGAAGGCAGCATAAACCATGTTAAATACTCCCTTTAACTAATAAAAAATTGTTACATTGCCCTTTTCCAATGTATCCTTAAAAACATGTCTGTCTTTGATTCTCGGATAAGTTGTCCAGAGCAAATAAAATATTGGGAAGGCAACTCTGGTACAGACATAGGCACAATATTTACTCTGTGGTTTTGATGGTCCCACACAGTCCCTTAGAACTCCTCTGTGGTTCACCCATCATTTACCCAATCCTGGGCTTAAATTAATTCACCTATTCTCAAATAAGTGAATTGCTCTTAATTGCTAAATTTCTCTATCCTGCCCTGTGAGGCCAGTTTGGAGCCTAGAATTAGACCGCCAGTTATTATACACTTGAGATTGTTCCTGGATCTCTTGACCTGTCTAAGCTACTAATTCTATATACTTTTATGAACAATGGAGGTTCACACTACAGAATGTCTGTTCGGAAAAACGGAAGAAGATATCCCTGGTTTAACTGCCCATAATTGAAAAGAAGTAGACTTGTTGTCTTAATTATTAAGTATATTGCTCTGTATAAGAGGAAGCTATAATACTTAGCACAGCTGCTGTATGTGACAGTATGAACACAATGAACCGTAAGTAAACAATGAAAAGGCCAAAGTGCAGCTGCTTCGTCATACAGCTGAATAGCAGGGCTGCTCGGAGTCAGACTTCTACTGCTCTTATAATCCCATTTAAAGGATTTAAATGCATTTCAAATTAAAATAATTGATTCATTGTATTACATGGCTGAAGTGCCCCTGACTCCATGTATCACATTGCTTCTAAAAGGCTATGAGGGAATAACTCAAACTTTAACAGATATAGTATATATTAAAGAAAACACACATACACACTATATATATATATATATTTTATACACACACACATTTATTTGTATTTCTTTATTTTATGGTTGTATACCTATACATATATATATATATATATATATATATATATATATATATATATATTATATATATATATATATATATATATATATGTATATTTATTATACACACATTTATTTGTATTCCTTTATTTTATGGTTGTATACCACCCCCTAGTGGCATAAGTTTTCATCTCCCTTTAGCCAGTATCATTTCCACAAAAATCAGTTCCATAAATGACAAGTTGAGGGTTAGTCAGCATAGCAGAAATGTAATACTAACACCTACTTTGCTTCTCTCCTTTTCTTTTTTGGCTGCGATAAACATTTAAAAAACACATTTATTTTCCAGCTTCTAATAGAGTGTGCTGTTTTATGAGTGAGGTGCATTTATTTTAGCTCCTCTACAGTAAGGTTTTAACATTCATGGGGGCATTTTGTTTTCCGTGTGTGTTTTTTTAAATTACATCACTGGGTATCTAAGCATAGAAAAGTTATTTAAAAAAAAGGCAAGGCAAAAAATTGTAGAGGGAAACCAGGTACAATTAGTAATAATCAATATTGTGTAGCTTCAAGGGAGATAAATATAAATAAATATAAAAGGATAGATAGAAAGATATTTTTTTCTATTAGTCACAACAGAAAATGTAAAAGTTGTGCTTTAAAATCACTTAAGATCGAATGCTCCTTTAACTATCACAGCATGGATTAAGTCTAAAGAAAAGGGCAGCTATTGCTTTATTTTAGTTAAATGTCACGAGAAGGCACCTGGTTTCTGCAGTGATAAAAAATTGACATCCTGCTGCAGCATTTAGCAGTCATTATAATGAAAAATAATGTGCTGAAAATTGCAAACAAAATCAAAGCCTCTTATGCCTCTACTAAGGCTGCAATTGGAATATGGTACTATACTAGAAAATGCCTACAACTACAGCAGTTGAATATAGATTTCTACCACTCTGTGCAATTCTGGAAGTTATAGAGCAGTAAATGCCCTTTTAGGCCACTTCAAGATCTATTTTACAGTCTGCCCCCAACACATCTCAGGCGGGGAGGAAATACAAGACTTAGACGTTTGCAAAAACATAATGGCCCATATTTATCAAACTGTGTGAGAAAAAAATAGAATGATTTTCCACAGCAACCAATCACAGCTCAGCTAATGAGCTCTGGTAAAGTGAAAGCTGACCTGTGATTGGATGTTGTGAAAAAAATCACTCCACTTTTTCTCTCACACGGTTTGATAAATCTGGGCTGATAAGTTTGTGCTATTGTTTTAGTTTGCATGTTAACATCCTTGTAGATGGCCATGAAAAGAATAGAGAAGGACCATATAAATAAAATCACTGTGCAACAAGAAATGATGCTCAAGTGATGTGGCAATCCCAATTCTCAAATCTATTCACAACTACCGTATATACTCGAGTATAAGCCGACCCCAATATAAGCCGAGGCCCCTAATTTCACCCCAAAAACCCAGGAAAGTTATTGACTCGACTATAAGCCTAGGGTGGGAAATACATCATCCCCCCCCATGTCATCATCCAGACCCCCGTCATTAACACCCCCATCATCATCACCCTGTCATCATCCCCCCCTTCATCATCCCCCATGTCATCCCACACCCCCCTTCATCATCACCGCCTGTCATCATTCCACACCCCCCCTTCATCATCATCATCTGTCATCATCCCACACCCCCCCTTCATCATCATCATCTGTCATCATCCCCCACCCCCCTTCATCATCACCGCCTGTCAATGTCTGAACAGTGGTCTTCAACCTGCGGACCTCCATATGTTTCAAAACTTCAACTCCCAGCATGCCCGGACAGCCATCAGCTGTCTGAGCATGCTGGGAGTTGTAGTTTTGAAACATCTGGAGGTCCGCAGGTTGAAGACCACTGAGGGCGGAGAGTTCACTTGGGTATAAGCAGAGGGGGGAGTTTTCAGCACGAAAAATTGTGCTGAAAAACTCAGCTTATACTCGAGTATATACGGTAATTCTGGCATCATATTGTGTGGAGATTAATCAAAACCTGTCTAAAAGGAAGAGTTGACCAGTTGCCCATAGCAACCAATCAGATCACTTTTTTCATTTTTGAAAAGGCCTATGAAAAATGAAAGAAGCTGATTGGTTGCTATGGGTAACTCAGCAACTTTTCCACTGGCCATGTTTTGATAAATCTCCCCCAATGTGAAAACTATAATAACAGTATGTGCAAACTATTGTTCTATTCTCCCAATAACAGAACCCACTAAAAATTCAGTTGCAATCATCTTACATAAGCAAATGAGTTACTGAAAGAACTGGATACTGTATAAGGAAAGTAGTGAAAAAATATGAAAATGAAAATTCTTGCTAAATGAATTTTTGCCTGTCTACTTGGAAGTTAAACAGATTTGTAAATGACTTCTATTGAAAACATCTTTACTCCTGCTCTGGACAGTTCCTAAAATGGACAGAGGTGTCATTAGAAAACACTTTAGTCAGACAGAAAGGAAATTCAAGAAGAAAAGAACTTCCTGTGGAGCATAAAGCAGCTGATAAGTATCAGAAGGGTAAAGATTTTTAAATAGTAGTTTAAATCTGTTTAACTTTCTGGCATCAGTTGATAAAAAAAAAAAAAAAAAGTTTTCCAGCATAGTGACCCGATGACCTGGAATTATAAGTACTATACACCGCCAATCACCTCCGGTGGCTAGGGGGAGGTGGCGATCCAGTTACCCATCCCCCCCAGGATCGCGGCTATTGATCGTCCGACTAATAGCAGCCGGCAGAGGAGGGGGTTAATGTTCCCTTCTCTCAGCTCTGCTCACCCACCACGTTCAGTCAGCGGGCAGAGCTGAGAGAGAGAGCCAGGGATAATGGGATAAGATGTGTAAGCACCGGAGTACCCCTTTAAAGAGCATCTTGGCCAGTAAGCGTGGCTAGCTTCAACGTGCACTTTCACAACAAAATTAAATGGTTTCCTACAATTCTTTGCACATTGCAAGATTATTATGCCTTAAGGATAGAGTCAAAGTTACCTTGGATACACTATATAAAGATTGACAACCAGATGTGATGTCGCCATGCAAAGTTACCAAGTGGTCACTTTGAAGCATGTGACAACACAACTGTACAGTATAAGAAAAATACCATGGATAAAGTCTTGTATCAAGCCATTATCCTTTAGGCTATGTTAACACACTATAAAATCAAAACAAAAATATGGCCATAAAAGTATAAAAAGCTATCTTTTTGGTCTAATCAAAGTGTTACCTTGAAGTATACGGAAAAGTGGTCAGTGCAAATATTGGAATTTTTTTTATTTTTTTTATTTTTTTTTTTAAACAATTTGTACACTGATGGCTGCTTTTCCATATATTCTAATATGAAATTATTAGACAAATAAGGCCTTTTTTTTGGTCTGTACTGACTGAAATTACACAAAAGAAAGTTTAACATGTCAAGCACACTAAAGTGATGGAACTTCACACATGTACATGATCTTGTGAGTGAGGGGCTGTAGATATAAAAAAAAATTAAAAAAAGTAGGAACGCATATTAGGCTGTTGAACACAATTTTAAATAACATTTGAAAAAAAGCACATTTATGTACCTGGATTTAAAAAGGAAGCACTACATTTGCTCTACAGCTAGATGCACAGAGACCTGCAGAGTTGCCTACCTGGAGGGGGGAGATCAAGCTTTGCTCGCCTTAGCTCGGTCATTGAGAGTTGAAGTTGATCAATCACATAGTCATCCTCATAACCAAAATTCTTAGCAAGGCTCTCCTGCAGGAACTCTATTAGATCTTCCATAGTCAGCTTCATTAAGTATTCTAAAGAAAAACACAATGAGGTTACTCTGTTTACTCTTAATAACTAAACAAGCAGGTAAAGAGAGGAGAAAATTACTTCATCACATAACAAGCTCCAATAGCTATAAAAGCATCATTATGGCTTTTGGGTTATTAGCATTTACTTATTTATGAATAATTAAACTGGGAATAACAATACTGTGAAAAACGCTATGCTAAATTATAAAACTTCATTAAAAAAGTATGGCTTTATAGAGAGCATATTAATGATGGCTGGCACATCCCAGCTAGTACAGAATGCATTGTAAATGTATCCAAGTGATGCTTGCGAGGCCATTCAACAAAAAGCACAGCGGACCGAAAATGAAAGTCATAATAAACACAGACAGGGAACACATTATAAAACATTAATATGGCAAACAAAGAAGATATTGTCTAGGGGAAATCCATTTTAAACCCTTCCCCTTAACCAGGGTTGTAGCAGCAGCAAGGGTGTACACCGTTTTTATTTACCTTTAACATTTATACAGAATCCTTTGTCCCATTGACACACATTATAAAAAAATAAAATAAAATACATACACACAGAGATTGAATGGGTTATAAGAAGGATGTGAACGATATTTGAACATAAGCAGTTGCACTGTCTCTACTGCTGTGGACTCTGTAAGAGGACATGCTTAGTCATGGTGCAGCAAAGCTGTTCTGGACAGAATTTAAGGGTTAAGTTAATTTTGCAGAAATCTGCACTGTTCACCCATCCACTTGGAAATTCTCCAGAATAGGCCCTTTCGTGTCTCCAAAGAAGGTTGCCCCCCTTACTAGAGGGTTGAGTTCTGAATTTTTTCTTTGCTTAAAAGGGGTTATCCAGAAGTAGAAAAAAAAGAGCTAATTTCTTTAAAAAACTACTGTCTGTCTCCAGGTTGGGTATGCTAGAACAACTTGGCTCCATTCCTTCAATGGAACTGAGCTGCAGAATCACACCCAACCTGGAGACAGGGAGCTGTTTTTGAAAGAAATTCGCTCAGATTTTCTATTCCTGGATAACCCCTTTAAGATGATTGGTGTCTTAATTTCATGCTTTGTCTTTTGCTCGGATCTTCTTTATACCATCCAAGGAACTGGGCAGCAACCTCTAAGGTAAGTTGTACATCTGCCGGTAAATTTCCACAGGTTTCACTCCCTCTGCGTAAGGAGAGCATGCTGCAACATGTTCTTCAATAATACAATTCCACAACAGAGAGTCAAACAGACCATGTATGTAAGTTGCACTATTACTGCCTTTAGATTTTGAGAAAAAAAATCTATACATCTCTCCCTCCCTCTATATTATATATATATATATATATATATATATATATATATATATATATATATCTTTAGGCCGGAAGAAGCGCACATGGCGTGAAATTGCCGGTAATAGCCTCACCTGTGAGCGCCATGCATCGTATGCTGCCCAGGTCTGCCGGCGTCTCTGAATAGGAGCTTCGAGTCATAATGTGTGGTGAGTGCGGAAAGTTTTTTGTATTCTGTTGTTACACATATATATATATATATACACAAACATCATATGCATGGAGTGCAATCAAAGTCTTTACCCTTTTTTACATTTTGGTATGTTGCGGCCTTGTGCTTAAATAAAAATAAGGAAAAAAAGAAATAAATCTGCTACTCTTGCAATGGGCAGTGTTCCGTATTGCAGCTCAGCTGCGTTTCCTTAAAAAAAATTGTATTCTTCAAGTAATCAACGGGAACACAGAACTCTGCATGCACGAACCAAGGAGTGATGCGTTTCGGCAGGCGTGACCGCCTTAGTCCTCACACCTCCGTGCACCCCTGACCTGGTGGTGAGCTGGACATCACTTCTTGTATTTCTTCACTAACATAAAAAACTACTTCTGCTTAAAAAGCTGGAATCGCATACATCCCTTGATGGATGAATATACCAGATAAGAAGAATATCCTCTTCCTTACTCCGTGCCCAGTGCAGTTTCTGTTTTATTGATCAAATAAAGGGAAAAGATCTATTAAATATTGTATCGAATAGAAAGCCCAAAGTTGCTATTTTCTCACTCCTGGTCTGAGTAAAGGTATAAAATACTGGCATAGAAGTTAAAGCATATAATAAAATGAGAATAAAAAGCCTGCATATTTCATCAAACACAAGAGCGTCTTTGAGATAATTATGGGTAATTTAGTGTGAGCTCTTTTAACCATTTATAAAGACTCTAAATTATGCACGTGCTTTTTAGCCACAATTTATTCCATGGAGAACAAACTGAACTGTTCAAAGTGAATGGAAAGTTCTATTTTAAGAATAGAGGAAAATAAAGTTTAAATCTGCTTACAGACGACCGTATTTTTCGCTGTATAAGACACACTTTTTCGCCGTAAAAGTCGGTGCATCTTATACGGCGAATACACCCCTATCGCGGCGGTCCCTGCGGCCATCAACGGCCGGGACCCGTGGCTAATACAGGACATTACCGATCGCGGCGATCAAAGCTTACCGCCGCGTCTGAAGAGAAAGTGACACTAACCCAGCTGTTCAGTCGGGCTGTTCGGGACCGCCGCGGTGGTCCCGGAAAGCCCGACTGAATAGCTGGGTTAGTGCTTACAGGACACCGGGAGGGACCTTACCTGCCTCCTCTGTGTCTTCTCCGTTCATGGATCCCCTGTATGGCCGTTGGCTGTCCGGGCATGCTGGGAGTTATAGTTTTGCAACATCTGGAGGTCCGCAGGTTGAAGACCACTATTGGGTTCAAAATCTTTAATTTTTTTGATCACAAGGCTTCATAACAGAAAGTGAAGTGCTGGCACTGCTCTCCCTCTATATTTTCCCTTGAGTAGTCTATATGCGCACTCTAGCTAGCAGCGTGTCTTCATGTGGTGGTGCTCATGTACTACGATAGTGATAAGGCGAATGCAAATCCATATAGTTCAGAAGAAAGTACAGGCAACTCACCACGTTGTAGTAACTTCGTGTTTATTGCTGGGACATGCAGGTAAAGCGGCTTCACGCCACACCGGGATGCCGAACACTAGTGCGTTAACCGATGACAGCTGTTTTTTTCCGTACAGGAACTTCAACAGATCGTCCGTCCTGAACGGAAAGAAACAGCTGTCATCGGTTAACGCACTAGTGTTCGGCATCCCGGTGTGGCGTGAAGCCGCTTTACCTGCATGTCCCAGCAATAAACACGAAGTTACTACAACGTGGTGAGTTGCCTGTACTTTCTTCTGAACTATATGGATTTAATTTTTTTGATTTTGCACCTAAAAATAGGGTGCGTCTTATACGCCGGTGCGTCCTATAGGGCGAAAAATACGGTAATCACATTTTGCTGCATTTTAAAGCGTAGTTTCCCCAGTAGAGTAAAAGATATTTCAACTCAATTCCCCCATATGCCTCAGTTATCTGCATTCCTCCCTCCCTAGATGGGATCCATATGATTAACAAAGCAGATCATCATAACAGACCAGAGAAACCCACCATGTGTATCAACTGCAGCCTGTATTCTGTAAGACAGGCATATCACAATTAACCATTGCCAATTATATGATAAATCAATGACAATGCACAGAATACAGAACATGTCAAAACCCCATATTATATTTCTATAATAACCAAACAGAATATTTTGCATAGACATGACTTACTCTGATGAAATCATTATTATATAATCAATCCCTTTGATAAAACAGAAACTGTGCAGCTGTGGATCACATTTTATTGAAGAAAATTGCTCCCGGCATTATACACACATGTACCTGTCATAATCAATGTACTCGCTGTCCCTTAACGCTTTAGCAATGCCCACAAGACATAGCTTTTTACATGGAGATAAAATGGACTGCACCTTCCGGGAGTCATGAATAAACACATCTTAAAGCTTCACTTTTGTGTCATGTAATCTTCCCCTTTACAGCACAGGAAGCACGAAAACCGTATTTCAGTTGTGAGAGCAAAGCACCATTTGTTCTTGACATACATCACACAATTGTCTCTCTCTGACTGTATTATAAATGGTAATTTTAACTTCACAGCGGCTCCAGGATCACACTTGTATAAACTGATTTCCTGAGAGGCTGATAATAGCTGAACTAAAGCTACACACGACTTCCCCTGGAACAATAGCAATGTAAATGCACTTTATAGTACATTGCTAATATTCCTGCACATTTCTAGATTGAGACCTAGATACAAAGATAAGGAGGCAGATCTATCATTGAGTTTACCCATTTTTCTTGTGTATTTTTTTTTGCGCAGTGACTTTCATTGCGTCTTTTTTGATAGAGCAAAAAGCAAGTACTCTATTTTTTTGTGTATTGTGGAATGCATTCTACAGTGGATACTAATTTATCATGTCTTTATTTTTGTTTAGAATGTTTTTTTAAACGCAAAAGTACACCATCAAAAAGGACACGTAGTGGGAGTAGTTGTACTGCAGCACTGAGAGATGGTACTTGCACATCCCCCTCCCCGGCTGCGGGACTATTTTGGGACAGTTAGGACTACCAATCCCATCACGGACAGGCTCTGCCCATGATGGGAGTTCTAGTCCAGGGGCTGAGGGGCAGATCGCACTGGGTCATTCTCCAGAGACCCTCTGGGATCCGCATTTATTAACTGTAAAATCCGGCAGCACATGCGGCTACACTGCCTGCCGGCTCCTGTATACACAGCTCATAATTCATAATCGCTGCCACTGGGAGACAGGAGCTTTGATTGGTAAATAGCTATTCATCAATCAGAGCTCCCGTCTCCCGGGTGGGGATTATGAAATGTGACAGCTGTATACAGGAGTCGGCGGGCAGCGCAGTGTAGCCGCATGTGCTGCCGGATTTTACAGTTAATAAAGGCGGAGAATGACCTCCTGCGATCTGTCCCTCAGCCCCTGGACTATAACCCCCATCATGGGCAGAGTCTGTCCCATGATGGGAGTAGTGGTAGTACCGCAGCGCTGAGGGATGGCACATGCACATCCCCCGACTGCGGGACTTTTAGGACTACTACTCCCATTATGGACAGACTCCTTCCATGATGGGGAGTTATAGTCCAGGGGCTGAGGTGTAGATCGCAGCGGGTCTCAGCAGAATGACCTGCTGCAATCTGCACCTCAGCCCCTAGAGTATAACTCCCATCATGGATGGAGTCTGTCCATGATGGGAGTAGT
Organism: Hyla sarda; assembly: GCF_029499605.1. NCBI lineage: Eukaryota > Metazoa > Chordata > Amphibia > Anura > Hylidae > Hyla > Hyla sarda. The sequence continues at coordinate 203,518,967 of NC_079192.1, forward strand.
AGTCCTAAAAGTCCCGCAGGCGGAGATGTGCATGTGCCATCAAAGGAGTGCACAACTTTAGTAAATCTTGAGCAAGAGTGTAAATTAGACAAGCAGTGTAAAGGGGTAGATCTGTGTCTACAATAGACACCTAATTATAAATGTCCCCCAAGATGTATATGCACAGTACAGACACATATAGGAGGTAGTGGAGTGAAGCGGTTCCCAGTTAACAAGGGTGAGGATAATCTTGGCACTTCATATGCAAATGCTCTTTTTTGTTATGTAGTACTGTAGCGGGGTGCTATAATAATAGGTTGAGACTTTCAGGAGTGAGTCCTGATATTACAGGCATACCCACAGAGCACTAACTGCATTATTTGGTCATATTGCATATGGCACTTTTTGGGAATTCTTTTGAGAACTAATATTACATATATAAAAAGTGCTTGGAGTTATAATAGTTCTGAACCGCACACTCCAACTGTATTATATTGGTGAATCCTGTCTGTAAGAGCTTGATGTTATTTTAATATATGCTTAATAAAATTGTATTTTATTCACTTATCTAAGTGTAAGCTCTACATTTCTTTAGTGCATAATGTATAGAGGTAGAGTACTTAGTACTCAGAGTAATGCCAGAAGGACAGAGAATAGAAATATGTGACTAATATATGATAATTGTATATGTCAGAGGGGATCTTTTTGTGTATTTATACATATAGAGGACTATATAAATTACAATTGAGTTATACAGCAACATACCCATCACTTTAATGGACTACTAATGACTACATTCACAAGCTACTTACTGAGCCTATATTTAATTTTTGAGCGATTGAAAAGCACAGTAGGCTACGCTTTTCAATGCTGCAAAAATAAAGTATATGATTGGGAATAGACTGTATGTAATTACTGATAGACTACTTTTGATACGTTAAAGTCAATGAGAACATGGTGTATATCAGTGATTTGAAGCCAGACACATTTTCTGCAGTTACGTGGCGCCACCACAATAAAATAAATATTGAAGGGCTTTCGGTCCCATACGCTATATGATGTGGGGTGCATAACAGCTGACTTTGTGGGGTGTCAGTACGCGATAACGGTCCGTCACCCGAACACCCCCACCACATGCTGACCCGTCTCCCTGCGCTATGACCTGTAAGTAAAGTTTCTAAATAAAGAAGTTAAAGCTGCAAGACTGCATGTTGAGTGCTTTCATCTTTTTCTCTGCATGGGACTACTTCTGCTTATTTAAATGTTATATATAAGTTCAGCACTACATTTAGTATGGTATGTGACTACAGTGTACAGGGTAAATCAAAAGAAAGAAACATGGTTTGTCTAGGGCACCAAAATGGTGGCAATTTTGAATGTAGCCATGTTATATTCAACGTGAGGGTTTTTTTTAAAGGGAAAATTGGTAGGGGTCCAATGTTGGGTCCCTAGCCAATGAGCGTTTTAAAAGTATTGCAATTGTGTTATGTGAATAGGCCACCTTGGCAATACTTAGTAATAAAACACAGTTCCTTTCGTATTGGCTTGCTAACATATCTTTTAAAATGAGATTACGATCCCCATCTTTGCACTGTTCTGTATATCAACATTATATCTGCAATATAAATTATTTGCAGTTTATAAACATTCTAACTTAGTAGTAAGATATGCGCTCTTCCTGCACTGACTTCCATATACGAACAAGTATAAACATGCCTCTCCCCCAAGTAATAGATTTAACATTTTTAATTCTATGTATTTAAATGTCAAGAGTATATAAACACTGTACCTTTAAATGGATCTGCTACATCTATCTATTGAGGAGTTTAATGACTAAATACATCCTGACTTTGGATATTCTGCTCAGTAACAGTTGCCGTAAACTCCTCTACAGGCTGGCAGCATTGGCAGCAAGCAGTTGCAATCTGCTAACTATTGGAATCCTTAAGGGAAAGTGGAGGCACAGAGGGCAAACTAGGAGTATGTGCCAATGAAGCTAAAATGATACTAAATAATAATATTGTTCATGTAAAAAGGAGAGTTCGTTGAATGGTATGTGACAATAAGCTAAAAATTACATTGTTAAAAATGAGGTTATATAGACGAGCGAGTTCTGGATTGAAGTAAACCAAAAGTGTCAATCTGCATTTACTTCTTTTTTAAGAAGAGAAGACAGGGTGTCGTAAAGTGAAAATGGATTACAATTAAAATAACTTACTTTTATGCAGCTTCAAAATTGTGTAGGACATTGCAGTAAGAATTCGGTCACCTTCAAGTATGTAAATGTCCCATATCCTCAGGTTTAGTGTGAAAGGAGTCTAAATAGGAGAAACAAACATCATAAGGTTGTGCCATTCCATTCTCAATTCACACCAAAGCATAGCATTCATGGCAGTACTCTGTCAAACAGAGCAGAAATCCAATGTAAAACTCCAAACTATAAAGTACTGTTCAATTCCCTGCTGAGGTCAGAAAAGGCTAAGAAATTCTTTTTCTGTTGAAGTTACTAAATATGTTCGACATGAGGTGAAATTCTCCCAGTACCCCTATCAATAAGCTAACTAAAAAGGACACAGCTTTCTGGTCCCACATTACCTTGTTTTGCAGGAACAGCCCTTTTAGAAGGAGAGGTGCCTAGTGTTGCAGCTTTGTCCCATTCATGTGAATGAGACTAAGATGCAGAATCAAGGAAAGTCACTCTCCGAAGGGGGAACAAGGGAAAAGTCACTGCAGAGCAGTACCCTTCAGTCAGCGTTTGGCAGGGTTGTCTGTCTTCCACCAATCTGCTATTGCTGACTTCTCCTAATGACAGGCCATTAATACTGTAGTTCTGGAAAATGCACTTAAGCTCCTTTTAGCAGTGGCTGCCAGCATACATGGCCACCAAAAATAAAGAAACTCTGCATGTGGTTTAGATTATAAATATCCTGCCACTTTGCGTCTAAATCTTCCACAGTGACCTATGTGGTAAGCACAGACAGAACAGAATACAGTATGTAGCAGGGGGCAGACAGTCCTTATCAAACCTACTTCCAGAAGCCTAGAAAGACATCGCTACAAGAAATCAGAAGCGCTCCATAGTATATTAAGTAACAAACAGAATTGTTAACTCAAGGTGAGGGATTTGCTTACTCTTGAAAGTTGTGTAGCCCATAGACAACAATGGCAGACCATAAATACAACAGCGGTTCTGCAGCCCTTCCACCAAGCATAAATAGGATGTAATAGGAACATGCTTCAGGAAATGGTGGGTAATCACGCTGATGAACAGACCGGACCAAAGGAAGAAGCCAAGCCAGATTTATTTTTCCCAAGAAGCAACGTGTTTCGCAGCATGGTAGGCTGCTTCATCAAGCATCTGATGCACCATAAAGCAGCCTACCATGCTGCAAAATACGTTGCAGCCTGGGAAAAATAAACATGTGTTGGCTTTTACCTTTGGTCCAGTCTGTTCAGGTTGTGATTACCCACCATTTCCTGAAGCAAGTTCCTATTAGATCCTAGTGAGATATAGGGGACAGAGGAAAAGGAGTACGACTGCTGGATGAGACTACACAGTGTGTGCATGCAGTCTGTAAACATGCAAACCAAACCGGTATAATCTAAATCACTTGAGTTACTTTGAGTCACACTGTATTTTAAGAAAAAGGGAAAGCTCACCTTTTAAACGCTTTTTAAATGTAAAAAAAAAAAAAAAAAAAAAAAAAAAAAAAAAAAAAAAAGTTATGTATGTGGGAGAGGGTTCTGTGCCCTGTGATCCCACTAAATTACTTTAATAAAGATGCCATGGCCCTACATCTTCAGATATGTTCAGATATCTAGTCTGTACATGGAATGGTCACATTCTGAGTAAGTCCAAAGACATGGATTTTTAAGTTACATGGAGGCATACTGCCACATCACCTATGTTCTAGTGTGGAGGTGACAGGGCACAGCGCTTTTCCTTTAAGGCTATTGTTAAAGTTACTTCAAATTTTTAATTTTAGATCCATCGGAATCATGTTCAATTGGCTACAAAACTGACCATTTCCTTCAACCATAAGCCTTTTGATCTATGAGGTTATAACAGTAAGCAAATGATCCCCAGCTACAGTCTGAACAGGACCAGAAGCAAGAGCATTTAGCGGTCTTCTTCTGTATGTTAGGAGGCCAACAAGACTTGAGAAATACTATACCTACAAAGTTCCATTTCCCAGGGAAGCATAAGCATCTACAGTTTTTTTTTGCAATTCACTGAGGATATATTTAGAATTATGCATATGAATAATCTTTTGAAATTGCCATTAATGGAAAGACAAATGTGTACATGGAAAATTGAACCAATTTTTTTCCAAGAAGCTTTGAATAATGTGCTGAGGATTGGAAAGCTATCTTTCAGGTTACATTAATATGATCATATTTGTGTATATACCGCATTTATCGGCGTATAAAACGCACCCCCATTTTAACAGGGAAATTTAAGTAAAAAAAATAAAATGTAAAATAAATGACAATGGACTAAATGCCACATCATCGCCCCCCCAACTTCGTTTTCTTCTGCACCTGTTTGGTCCCGTCCCCTCCAGTGCCACATCATTCCTTCCCTTTTCTCTGTCCCTGTGCCACATTTACCCCTCTCATCGCCACCCCCCATGTCTCATCATTTCCCCCTGTCATAGACCACCACTAGCCATACAGACATTAAGCATTTAGTGCCTCCCCCACCATCATTTCCCCATCTCATCATCCCCCCAGTGTCATCATGTCCCCCATCATTCCCCGCTCATCATCCTCCTACCCCGTCTTGTCATCCCCCCACCCGGTCTCATGTCCCCCATCATTCCTCCTGTCTCATCATCCCCCCAACTGGTCTCATGTCCCTCTTCATTCCCCCTGTCTCATCATCCCCCCACCCTGTCTCATCATGTCCCTCATCATTCCCCCACCCTGTCTCATCATCCCCACCATCATTCCCCCCATCATTCCCCCACCCTGTTTCATCATCCCCACCATCATTCCCCCTCATCATCCCCCCACCATGTCTCATCATGTCCCTCATCATTCCCCCCTCATCATCCCCCACCGTCTCATCATACCCCCCTCATCATTTCCCCCTGTCTCATCCCCCCCATCATCATTTCCCCCTGTCTCATCCCCCCCCATCATCATTTCCCCGTCTCATCATCCCCCCATCATGTTCCTCCTATGGCATCCAGTGGTCTTCAACCTGCGGACATCCAGATGTTGCAAAACTACAACTCCGAGCATGCCCGGACAGCCAACTGCTGTCCGGGTATGCTGGGAGTTGTAATTTTGCAACATCTGGAGGTCCGCAGGTTGAAGACCACTCTTCCCCTTTCCTTACTTGTCTGCGCTTCGGCTGTCTTGCGGGCTGTGGTCAGTGAAGCAGATGAGTTACGTCCTCTCCCGGCTTCTCTGTGTGGCATCACTGATGTCACTTTTTGGCGGCGACTACAGGAAATGAAGTGACGTGAGTGATGCTGCACAGAGAAGCCGGCAGAGGACGTAACTCATCTGCTTCACTGACCCCACAAGACCCCCCCCCCCCCCCGCCTGACCTGATGTGCCGAAGCGCAGACAGGTAAGGAAAATAAACAAAACTATAAAAAGCAGGAAAAGGGGGAATGATGAGGGAGGGGGGAGGTTCTCCCGCACTATACACAGGTACTGGTGGATAGTGCGGGAGACGCTGATTAAAAGGTAGGGCAGATCCGGACAAGGTAGGGCTCATTTTAATCAGAGTCTCCCGCACTATCCACCACACCAGTACCTGTGGATAGTGCAGGAGAAAACAAGTGACAGTGAGGGGAGGAGACGCCGCTGGTCACTGATTTAAAGTGGCCGCGGCCATGCTGCTAATACTTAACAAGCAGACGCTGCTGCGGCTTTAAATCAGTGACCAGAAGACTTATCGGCATATAACACGCAGGCAGACTTTTTGCCTTAAATTTAAGTTTTAAAAGTGCGTGTTATATGACGATAAATACGGTACATCTTATGTAAACATCGCAATACAGAACATTGCACACAAAAAAAGTCCTGATGACTTGGCCCAGTTAAGCATAGAAGTAAAATCACCAGATTAACTGGTATGAAACAAGGAATCCTAAAAGTTAACCATTTGCAGCAAAACCTCTTCAAAAGCCAGAATACCATTCCTAAACCAGAACAGATTTTCCATTCCACATTTATAAGAAAGACAATTTTTGGTGGTCTCAAAGAGGTTCCACTCCACACAAAGCTGTAATGGTTGTTCAATAATTATGTGCCAAAACCTCAAAATGTTACTGGCTTTCAACTAAATAAATATACATTTGAAGTCACACAGACAGACAGACCAATCACTAGATCAAGCCGGGAAAAGCATGTGGATGTGCACCCTAATCCTGTTTTGATACAAATCATTGCAGCAGATTGGTTTCAAAGATTTACAATGGAGCCCCTCTCCTAAAAAATATCAACTGGTGCCAGAAAGTTGAATAGATTTGTAAATTAATTCTATTTAAAATCTTAATCCTTCCAGTACTTATAAGATGCTGTATGTGCCACAGGAAGTTCTTTTCTTTTTGAATTTCCTTCCTGTCTGACCACAGTACTCTCCGCTGACCCCTCTGTCCATGTCAGGAACTGTCTAGAGCAGGAGCAATTCCCCATAGCAAACCTATCCTGCTCTTGCAGTTCCTGACATGAAAGAGCAGAGAGCAACTTCCTCTGGAACATACAGCAGCTTATAAGTACTGGAATGATTAAGATTTTTATATAGAAGTAATTTACAAATCTGTATAGAAAAATATTGCCCGGATCTTCCAAGGTAGTGTGATTGATTAAATAAACAATGGATAACTGGGTCGTACTCCAATAATAATTCAATAATTATTTATTTAAAATATATAGTGCATTACTCCTCACAGGGCCCTTGTGAGAAAAAACACATATAGTGAATGTACAAGATTAAACAATCTTAAAATGTAAAAATATGCAAATATTAAAAAGTGACACTGGCATATGAGATCGCTCTATATGGACAAATTCATATGATGTCTTTAAGGTATTATAAAGATGCAGTATAAATGTCCTTTTGTATGACAATTGTATATCAAATTGGATACTTAGTTACCGGTCCTGGATGGTGTGACTCTGTCAGCTCCCACTGAGGCAATATAGTTGTTCCTGTGCCTAGATATCACAGTCGGCGGTCTTAGATGGTGCTGTGGCTTTAACTCTCAGGGTCCAGGTGTTACGCAGTGATGATCGTCCCAGGCTGGTGGCGCTGGCAGGCGCCGATGGTAGAGTCGCCGGGAGACCGTGCGCTGGCAAGCGCCGATGGTATGCTTGTCAGGAGACCAAGCGCTGGCAGGCACTGATAATATCGATCTCCTCACCGCTGGACTTGGAAGAAGCCGGAGACCACACGCTGGGTAGATGGAACTTGCCTCGTGTGGATGGCGTGTGACGTCAGCTGAGCCGGAGCTGGCCAGGTAAGATCAGGACCGGACACTAGTCTGGATCGACTAATGCGTAGGAGATCCACAATGTGATAAACTTGCTCCGTGAGCAATAGCTAGAGTTCATGAAGAGCATAAATGCCAGTGAGCAAGACTAATGTACAGGACTAGACGCGTTTCAGGGTACTCAAATACGACCCTTTCCTCAGTAGTCATGATGGTTACTAGCAATGTTTGTCTATTTATAGGAGCACGAATCCCATGAATCAACAGTATTCTAAGTGATATCAAAAACATGAAATGGATAATCAAAAGAATTACCTAGAGAGCAAAAATCTATGAATGTGTATGAATACCGTCAAAGACGGAAAATAAGTGTTTTAGATTGCGTATATAGGTGAAGCTGACTGAGCTACTTATGGTATTACAAAACATATAATTAAATATCTTTCACACAGTTGCAGTGAAAAAGTAGACACTATTGATGGAAATAAAAGTAAAAATGAAAAATAAAAAATTAAAATGAAAAATTAAATTAAAATTAAAATAAAGAATTATAAAAATAAAATAAAAATGAAAATAAAAATAATAATGTGATAAAGATTAAATTAGAGATATGTAAAAAATATATATAAAAAATGTAAAAAATATTTAGAATGAAAGATAAAATAAAAATGAAAAAAATAAAAAAAATAAAAATAAAAAATAAAAATAAATATAAAGAAAGTAAATGTGAATAATAATGATAATAAAAATATAAAAATAAAATATAAATATAAATAAATATAAATAATAATAATAATAAAAATAAAATATTCTAGGTTTAAACACACAAGATTATAATTTACACTTCACATCCACAATTAGTAGGGAATCCATTAATTTTTTGGACATTGTTATTAGTGCTGATCGGGATGGTCTCACTTGCAAAACTTACTATAAACCAACGGCTAAAAATAGTTATATAGGGTTTTCGAGTTGCCACCTACCTAGGTGGCTAATGAATGTCCCAAAGGGGCAATATCGAAGGTTAAAAAGAAACTGTACTTCAGATGACCAATTTTTGGTCGAGGCCAGCCTTCTTACAAATCAATTTAAGGAGAAACACTATCCTGATCAGCTCCTGGAACAATCTCTTGAAAATATTAAACTATTAGATAGAACCACCTTTTTTGAAAACGCTAAAGAAAAAAAAGAAGCCGACTTTGGAGGAAAACTAGTAATTCCCTTTAATAATTCATATAAAAAAGTAGAAAAAATAATACGAAAACACTGGCATTTGCTACAACAAGACCGTGAGGTGGGGGCACTCCTACCATCACGTCCCCGATAGTATATACTCGGGCCCCAAATTTGGGCCTTACTGTTGCACCATCTATAAAGGCTCCCCCCAAGGAAACAAAATACCACCTGGTTAAATACAAAGGGATTTGTGAGGTGTGGGACATGTGCCAATTGTATGAAAATCAAGGGTCCTAAAAAAGTTCTAGAGATCTGTTCTAAAACTAACACGTTCAAATGGAAAATAGAAGAGCTAATTACCTGTAATTCAAAAGGTGTGCTATATATATATATATATATATATATATATATATATATATATATATATATAATCGAATGTGGCTGTAAAAAAAACAGTATGTGGGCCGTACCAAAAGGGCCCTTAAGATGAGGATAGCTGAACACCTCAATAACATCAAAAATAAAAACATCCGTTATCAGCTCACTTTTCTACCATCCATAACAGCGATATGTCTTCTCTCTCCTTCACTGGTTTCCAATTAGTCAAACAAGATTGGCGTGGTGGCAGTTATCTGCTCAAAATGCCCAAGGCTGAAAGTAAGAAGATCTTTGAATTTGCAACTTTAGGACCAGGGGGACTCAACTCCAGTTTTGAATTATTTGGATTTCTGTAGGGGATGTACTTGGCCCATGGGATCACCCCTGTAGTGATTTAGGGGGGTGCCCCATGGACTGACTCCATCCTCTACATTGACATCCTATTTATACATCTTTATATTTATTTTATTTTATATTTATTTATATTCATTTTTATTTTTATTTTTTATTTTATTTATTTTTTATTTTATTTTATTTTTATTATTATTATTTATATTTATATTTATTTTAATTTTTATATATTTATTATCATTATTATTCACATTTACTTTCTTTATATCTATTTTTATTTTTTATTTTTTTATCTTTTTCATTTTTATTTTATCTTTCATTCTAAAAATTTTTTAAATTTTTTTATATATATTTTTTACATATCTCTAATTTCATCTTTATCACATTTTTATTTTTATTTTATTTTTATAATTCTTTATTTTAATTTTATTTTTATTTTTCATTTTTACTTTTATTTCCAACAATAGTGTCTACTTTTTCACTGCAACTGTGTGAAAGATATTTAATTATATATGTTTTGTAATACCATAAGTAGCTCAGTCAGCTTCACCTATATACGCAATCTAAAACACTTATTTTCCGTCTTTGACGGTATTCACATACACATTCATAGATTTTTGCTCTCTAGGTAATTCTTTTGATTATCCATTTCATGTTTTTGATATCACTTAGAATACTGTTGATTCATGGGATTCGTGCTCCTATAAATAGACAAACAAACATTGCTAGTAACCATCATGACTACTGAGGAAAGGGTCGTATTTGAGAACCCTGAAACGCGTCTAGTCCTGTACATTAGTCTTGCTCACTGGCATTTATGCTCTTCATGAACTCTAGCTATTGCTCACGGAGCAAGTTTATCACATTGTGGATCTCCTACGCATTAGTCGATCCAGACTAGTGTCCGGTCCTGATCTTACCTGGCCAGCTCCGGCTCAGCTGACGTCACACGCCATCCACACGAGGCAAGTTCCATCTACCCAGCGTGTGGTCTCCGGCTTCTTCCAAGTCCAGCGGTGAGGAGATCTATATCATCAGCGCCTGCCAGCGCTTGGTCTCCTGACAAGCATACCATCGGCGCTTGCCAGCGCACGGTCTCCCGGCGACTCTACCATCGGCGCCTGCCAGCGCCACCAGCCTGGGACGATCATCACCGTGTAACACCTGGACCATGAGAGTTAAAGCCACAGCACCATCTAAGACCGCCGACTGTGATATCTAGGCACAGGAACAACTATATTGCCTCAGTGGGAGCTGACAGAGTCACACCATCCAGGACCGGTAACAAAGTATCCAATTTGATATACAATTGTCATACAAAAGGAAATTTATACTGCATCTTTATAATACCGTAAAGACATCATATGAATTTGTCCATATAGCGCTATCTCATATGCCAGTGTCACTTTTTAATATTTGCATATTTTTACATTTTAAGATTGTTTAATCTTGTACATTCACTATATGTGTTTTTTCTCACAAGGGCCCTGTGAGGAGTAATGCACTATATATTTTAAATAAATAATTATTGAATTATTATTGGAGTACGACCCAGTTATCCATTGTTTATTTAATCAATCACACTACCTTGGAAGGTCCGGGCAATATTTTTCTATACATATTTCGCATTATTTTGCAACTGTGGTATAGTTGCATGCCCTGTTGACCTCAGGTAGGGTTTACATATTAATTGTGAGCTGCACTTGCACCTTTTTTCCTGTTCTTCTAATTTACAAATCTGTTTAACTTTATGGAGCCAGTTGATTTTAAAACAATTTGTTTTCCACCGGAGTACCCCTTTAAGCTTTTAACAAAGGGTATGGAATATTTTTGCTTATCACAAGGGGCCTGAAGGAACGCTGAACAGTGTGAAATGGCCGTCGTCGTCAAGGTAAACATCCCTGCACGCTCTGCTATGTACCATATATCTACACTGACGTATCCATTGTTTTGTTTGTCAGCGCAATAATAAACTGGATTTGAGCAAGTCAGTCTCTTGCACTCGTCATACTTCTCTATTCACATATTGCATATTTCTGGTACAGCTTACAATATAGAAAATTAAGTTTGGACCTTTAAAGTCAAACTCTACCTAATTCTTATGTGCACCTGGCTTTTTATGTGTGAGAAAATGTTTCCTTATAATAAATATCTAAAATGTATGACCAGCTTAGGGATATGAAGTATCCTCAAAGAGGATTTGTCACAGAAGACTATTGTCCTATTACAGTAGACAGCGGACACTCCCCTGTGCCAAATCATCCTCCCACTTAGCTCTTGTGCCACATAATTTCCCCTTCCCTCCTTCCTGTTGTTCTTCATACCTGGCCAGCAGGCTCAGGTGCAGAGGCTCTCAGCGGGTTTGACATTCTCCCGTCGTCATCTACGCTGCACTCACTGAGAGGATGAGAGCAGCAGCAGCACTGACGAGTGACACTCCTGATGTCACTCATTAGTGCCCGCAGCCATTGGTTTCAGTAAGTGCAGTGGACATCAGGAGAACGTCAAACCCGCTAAGAGCCTCTGAACCTGAGCCTGCTGGCCAAGTAAGAAGAACAACAGGGAGAGGAGGAAAGGGGAAAGAGATGTGGCACAAGGAATACGGGGGATGATTTAGCACAGGGGGAATAAAGTAGTAGAGAGGGATAAAGGGGAATAAAATAGCACACAGTGAGGGGGGAATGAAATGGTAGAGGGGATCAAGACGAAATGATGTGGCACAGTGGATAATAAAGAGGAATAAAGTGGCACAGCGGGATCAGAGGAGGGTGGATGTTGTGGCCAGTGGATGTACAAAAGCAGGAGAAAGCAGTTTAAACAGTGGTCTTCTGCTTCTGTGCTGGGGCGTCTGCAGGGGAATGCAGCAGAGGCCAGGGCACCCTGGGAGCCCAGGCTCCTTACTGGGGTATTGGCTGTATACCACTGACGGCAGCCCTGTAAGGGCCAGCACATAAGCTTGGTTATCCCCTATTGGGAGTGTTTTGTCCCCTATAGGATGTGTCCATGTCCACTATTGGGAGTGTCCCCTATCCGGAGGGTGAAAATACATTAAGTCTTATGGGACTCTACCGGGGAATACATAACTGTCTCCTATTGGGAGGTGTCCACTAAGGGAGATTTCACTGTATATAGCAGTAAACTACTGTGCTTCAAGGCTGCCACATAAGGCAAGAGAGCCTTTTTCATACCTTGTTTCTCTGAACAGGCATCATCACTGGCAGTACTATCTAGTGCTCCTTTGTTATGGGAGAATAGATTTCGAGATAAAAGAGCTTTACCATGAGAGTATATACATTTTCCTGCATCTCCATCCCTCACATTCCAGCATTATGCTGGTCTTTCAATAAAAACATTTCCATAAAAAATGTTTCCACTGTATAAACTTTTATTGGTCACAAATTACAATAAAAAGATATAGGCATTTTGTGGTAACATGGTAATACGGAAATATATAAAACTGTTTCCTGTTCATGCTTACCCGATCCAGGAAGCACTGGAAAAACCATTTCATGGTATATAGACTTGTAAAGAGTTCCTGAGTTTCCTGAAAAAAAAAAAAAAAAAAAGATTTAATCTAGGTTTTTAACCCAAACCAAAAAGGATGCAGCCATCAGGGATGTTTGAAGTTCTCCTTAGACCTTCATTATCTGTACATCAAGACTATGAAAAATTCAACTACCATCTATTATAACAGGACCCCAAAGCAGCTGCACTGATGTGACTTTCATGGAAAGAGGTATCCTTAGTCTACTGTGCCAGAAGTTACTCATATAAAAGTCAGTAAACAGCAGATTTAAATGACCTACTCTTTGTTTTCTCTTAAATATACTACTATATACTATTAAATGAGAATGGAAATCAATACAAGGTTCTTTTAAAGCCACCTCCAAGTCCTCTTATTTGCTTAGGTACCGTATATGTGCAGAAATGGACAGATGTGCATCACTAGAGATTGGTGTCCTGGTGGTCCTTAGGTAGGCTTATGTTTATACATGGCAGCCTATCAAGAGCAGGAGTCTTGACCACTGACCACTGTCACTTTAAGCATTAATAGCTCTGGGATGCTTTTACTTTTCATTCTGATTCAGAGACTGTTTTTTCGTGACATATTCTACTTTATGTTGGTGGTAATATTTTGTCGATACTTGAATCATTTCTTGGTGAAAAATTCCAAAAGGTTATGAAAAATTAGAAAATGTTGCATTTTTTTAAATTAGAAACTCTCTGCTTATAAGGAAAATGGATATTCCAAATAAATTATATATTGATTCCCATATACAATATGTCTGCTTTATATTTTCCTCATAAAGTTGATAATTTTACTTTTGGAAGACATCAGAGGGCTTCAAAGTTCAGCAAAAATTTCCAAATTTTTCACAAAATTTTCAATATTATAATTTTTCAGGGACCAGTTCAGTTTTGAAGTGGATTTGAGGGGCCTTCATATTAGAAATACCCCATAAATGACCCCAGTATAAAAACTGCACCCCTCAAAGTATTCAAAATGACATTCAGAAAGTGTGTTAACCCTTTAGGCGTTTCACAGGAATAGCAGCAAATTGAAGGAGAAAATTCAAAATCTTCATTTTTTTACACTAGCATGTTCTTGTAGACCTAGTTTTAGAATTTTTACAAGGGGTAAAAGGAGATAAATCACCCTTAAATTTGTAACCCAATTTCTCTCGAGTAAGGAAATACCTCATATGTGTATGTCAAGTGCTCTGTGGGTGCACTAGAGGGCTCAGAAGGGAAGGAGCGACAATAGAATTTTGGAGAGTTTTTGTGAAATCGTTTTTGGGGGACATCTCACATTTAGGAAGCCCCTATTGTGCCAGAAAAGAACAGAAAAAAAAAAAAAAAACACACATGGTATACTATTTTGGAAACTAAACCCCTCAGGGAATGTAACAAGGGGTCCCAGAGGTGTTTGACAAACTTTAGTTGGATGTGTAAATGAATTTTATTTTCCACTAAAATGCAGATTTTTACCCAAATTTTACACTTTTATTTTTCAATTCCGGACAAATTTTCTTGCCAGAAGCCCAATGGAGCTCCCTCTCTTCTGAGCACTGTAGTTCGCCCGCAGAGCACTTTACATCCACATATGGGGTATGTTCTTACTCAGAAAAAATGGGGTTACACATTATTAATTTTTTTTCCCTATTTTCCCTTGTGAAAAGGAAAAATGTAGGGTAACACCAGCATTTTACTTGAAAAAAAAATTATTTTAACATTTTTATTTTTCCATCCCTTGTTACATTCTGTGAGGGGTGTAGTTTCCAAAATGGGGTCACATGTGGGTATTTATTTTTTTGGATTTATGCCAGAACTGCTGTAATATCAGCCACCCCTGTGCAAATCACCAATTTAGGCCTCAAATGCACACAGTGCGCTCTCACTCCTGAGCCTTGTTGTGCGCCCCCAGAGCATTTTACACCCACATATGGGGTATTTCTGTACTCAGGAGAAATTGTGTTACAAATTTTGGGGGTCTTTTTTTCCTTTTACCGCTTTTGAAAATTAAAAGTATGGGGCAACAACAGCATGTTAGTGTAAACATTTAAATTTTTTTTTACACTAAGATGCTGGTGTAGACCCCAACTTTACCTTTTCATAAGGGGTAAAAGGAAAAAAAAAATGTATAACGCAATTTCTCCCGAATACAGAAATACCTCATATGTGGCCCTAAACTGTTTCCTTGAAATATGACAGGGCTCCAAAGTGAAAAAGCGCCATGCCCATTTGAGGACTTAATTAGGGATTGCATAGGGGTGGACATAAGGGTGTTCTATGCCAGTGATTCCCAAACAGGGTGCCTCCTGCTGTTGCTAAACTCCCAGCATGCATGGACAGTCAGTGGCTGTCCAGAAATCTGGGAGTTGTTGTTTTGCAACAGCTGGAGGCTCTCTTTTGGAAACACTGCCGTACGATACGTCTTTCATTTTTATTGGGGGGGCAGTGTAAGGGGGTGTATATGTAGTGTTTTACTCTTTATTATGTGTTGTTGTAGTGTAGTTTAAGGCGAGCTTCCCGCACTGCGGGGGAAAATTTGAAGCAGGAAACTCACTGTAAACCTGTCCATGTACCCTGTACATTCACATGGGGAACAAACCTCCAGCTGTTGCAAAACTACAACTCCCAACATGCACTGATAGACCGTGCATGCTAGGAGTTGTACTTTTGCAACAGCTGGAGGCAGACTGGTTGGAAAACCTTCAGTTAAGTTCTGTTATCTAACTCAGTGTTTTTCAGCCAGTGTGCCTCCAGCTGTTTCAAAACTACAACTCCTAGCATGTACTGATCGCCAAAGGGCATGCTGGAAGATGTAGTTATGCAACAGCTGGAGGTACGCAGCTACAACTCCCAGCATGGAGAGAAAGCAGTTTGCTGTTCGTGTATGCTGGGAGTTGTAGTTTTGCAAGATTTAGAGGGCCACAGTTTAGAAGCCACCGCACAGTGATCTCCAAACTGTGGCCCTCCAGATATTGCAAAACTACAAGTACGGAACAGGGATAGGACAGGAGGCAGTTTTGAAATTTTCCTGCCAGATCCAGTTGCCAACATAATGTGAATACACTCTTAAGGAGATCTGGGGCAGTTTTGTGGCATCTTTCACACTTTTGAAATCACGAAGTCAAATTACCGGTATTTTTTTTTTTTTTGAAAAACTACAGTTATGTACTAAAAAAACATCATTTAAAAAAAAAAGCAACTGGCAATTTTAGAGCAGAAAATTGCATATAAACTCAAAATGAAGTACTAAGTAAAAACAGTATTTATGAAGATGCTCCACTTTTTTTCATTTTTTATTTTTTAAGATTTTAATGCCATAAGTGAAGTTCTCCTTTTATATATTACAGAGGAAAAGATTCTTAAAAAAAAAAAAAAAGTCCCTGTTAGCAAAACACTGAAGTATCCAGTAAACTAACCATCCTATATTGTCTTTATGTGGAGCCATTTACTTACAAAGTGCTGTTTAAGTTTAGGCATAAATTTCTTTATTATTTTATCATGATGCTCCTGAAACCTTAATAGTTTTGGAAAACCTGGGACAAAAAAGCCTATAAAAGAGAGAAACAGAAAACATGAATGTTAAAAAATATATATATATATATATATATAGATCTGTGTCGTACATACAGACACGATGAATGGTTTACTTTTTATTATTTACAGAATCATATACAAATCACTCTAAATGACAATGTAAATAAATGTAATTCTTACCATGCAATGTATGTTTAGGCCCCGAGAACAGTTTTACAAGGGCCCAAAAGGCATCTTCTTCATTCATGTACATGAGAAGTAATGCAGTAATCTGGCTCATGCCCTGACAGTATCCAACCTCCTGTACAAGAGCATAATATGTTAAAAGTTAGTGCTTTTATTACAATATTCACTTATAGTAGGTTAGCTTCTAGGGGGTGTAAACTTGCTGTTCACAACATATTTCAGCTCTGCCACATTACAAAGAAGCAAAATCCACTGTATAAATTATCACATTATTGTTTCCTTGATTTTGATTCACTTTGCCTTGAACTGTAATCCACGGTAAACTTTACCTGTGCAAATCTGCACATAAAATCTGACACGTGCAGATTGACCCTAAGAATTAATTCACATGTAGGATTTTTCTGGGAATCAGCAGCAAATCTATTGCCCCCTGAAAGTTCTTTACTCGGACCAAATTTTGTGTTTGGACACATAGCACAAAATGACAGAACTTTTAATGATGGTCATTTAACATGACTATTTAAGTGCAGAAACACTTTTCCTTCAAAGACACAGGCTGTGAATTCCATGTACGTGGAGATTTGTTAATTCAACACATGCACTGTAACTACTCGGGCTTTCAACACATTGCCAGCTTTGGAGGGTTAACAAGTCTGGTTTTTGACACCATGCAGAACTTTTGCCAAGAGATTTCTCGCATACACTTAAATACCATCTGGTTGTACAGAGATCTAGCATGTGCAGTGCTCCCCGAGCAGTGTGAATTCTCTGCGCATTGTGACCAACATGATAATTACACACAGATGTTCCTGTAGAAGCGATGGTGAGACCACTGATATTAACACAGAAGAAGGGACCTGCAAGACCTGCCATGCCCAGGTAGTGCAAGCTATATATAGAGGAATCATGTTGGGCGATTAGAAAAATTATCAGAACCTTCTACCCCTGCCACCTGTTCTGATTCCTCAATATGTGAGCAGATTTTTGCAGCTAGCACCTTCTGTGCTTTAGCTATAATTTAATGCAGATGAACTGGGGTATTCATCACTCTGTACAATTAGGCCTCTTGAAATTGCACATTATTTCCATAAAAAACACCAGAGAATCAATGATAAAACATCAGGTTCTGCAGTCAGCAAATGCTTTATTTCATTTGTTTCCATTTAAGCAGAAAAGAAACCGAATGCTAACACACAAATATAGAAAATCTTAATACCCTGTCTAGTAATACAAGACATACAGTGCTTAGAAACATTATAAGGTATCCTGTATATACATAAAATATACCTACTAACAGGATAACAAATCCCAGTACATTGTGTCATTAGATGCTGGGTGTCAGAGCTTCACTTGGCCCATCAATCACCATTGTAATCAGATTGCCTACCTTGGCAACACTCCCCACACAATGGTAAAGACAAAATACTGGCAAAGACTACAATCCATCTCAATTTCATGTGCTTATCGGCACTTATGCCAAGTCAGGAGCTAACCTCACAGGGCGGGCTAGTACAGAACTCGCAACTGTGACTCTGGCTAGCTACGTTCTTTCACATTATGAGCCTGAGTGCTGTATACAAGGTCTCATTAACCACTTCATTAACATGGCATTATTGCCTCTCACTATGACTAATTGGCATATAGCAATGGTAAGTGTATGGGTCTCTTTTAGGTCCCTAGCTGCCATTAGAACCCAACTGCACCTCGGTTACATATCTGGGTAACAATGGGGGCTCTTCCTTCTGTATAGATGCTGCAGTCACTATCCCTTGTGAAATCTAAAGGGTAACTGAGTTTCAGTGCTCTAGCAATGGTCTAGGGTCTTTGTGACCCCTGCTATATAGTAACAGTGAACAGTTATCAGCATACCACTGTGAATATACAGTAGTGTGATGTCAGAGCGATTTGGATTTAGTTTCTTGGGGATAACTCCCTACATGGCACCTCGCACCTTTCCCAAGAGAGCATTATAGGATAAACGCACAGCAAAGAAGCCATAGAGGATTTGGTGTACTAATAGATCAGAAAATAAGTTAATTAAACATCAATTAAGAGAACGAGCCAGGAGAAGCGAGTGGCTTAGCGCTTTACTCCCAGTCTCAATGCAGAAGGTAAGTCTATGAAGCCAACTAAAGAATCCACCAACTCAAGTAAGATGGGGAGAGCAGTGAGCCAAGTAGAAAAGCGTGCCAAGTTGCACACTTTTCCTGGTTCGTTCGATTTGCGGGGATCTTAACACCCGGACCCTGACCGACCATAACTTTTGATGTGTGTCTGTGACATGTAATGTTTTTTCAGATAACAGGAACACTAAGGTTGTTGGAGCAATATCAATATAAGTGGTCTCCTTGTTTCTGAGAGTTCAAGCTGGGTGATAAAAAAAAAATTGATAATTCTTCAAATTATCATAGCATTCTGAAAAAGAAAAAAAAAAAAATCATCTTAATTAAACTACTTCCGCACCCACTTACCGTATTATACAATGAATATGCTGCTAACACATGAAATAAAGCCTGTTGTCTGTGGGGAGAAAAGCAAAAACTTTTAGCAATACATCATTCGGGCAGCTTAAAAACACATTTCATACATTTTATCTAATTGGAATTTATACATGAAAGCCATTTGCGCTGCTCTAATAAACTAACAAGAGGCTGAAAGGAACAAAAGCATGTATAATCAATATAAGAAGTACTGACAGCTCCGTTCAATAGAGTTTAGCCTGGAAGACATCAAGTGGTTGTACCTCTGCTATAGAGAGCTTCAATATGATAAGTGGATCTATGATGATCAGAAGCTATACACGTAGTAATAACATTCAAGTCAACCAAGTAGCTTCATTTAAAAAGTATTTACCATGATTGATAAAAAATCTCATATCATTATCTGCTTGTAAAACCAGGCATTGAACAAGCAAACCTAGTTTTACCTGCATTCTGCATAAATAGGTCTGAAAGCTTCTCTGATCATTGAGTATACAAAAGTTAACATTTGCAACTCAGCCTGAATAAGCGTGCAGCACATCACAAAAGTTCAAATACATCTCTATATAGTATCAAAGAGATGTTTTTCTATATGATTCAAAATCCGTGTCACTAAGTATTATCAACATTTTACTACTCATACATGTGTATCTAACATTATTTACATCCAGAAAACAACAAAAAACTAAACATGTATAAAGAAAACCTTCAAATTGATAGCAGTACAATTTTCTAAATCCTGAAATAAGCTTGGCTGGGTGTATTAGAAACTAACAAGTATTTCTAGGAATGACATCTATGGATAAGCCATAAATGTCTGATAAATGGGGGTCAGACTGCTCGCCTTGTGTGCTTGGCTATTTATGTAAGCTGCAATCTAACAATTTGCTTAAAGGGGTAATCCAAGAAAAAACTTTTTTTTTTATATATCAACTGGCTCCAGAAAGTTAAACAGATTTGTAAATTACTTCTACGAAAATCTTAATCCTTTCAGTACTTATGAGCTGCTGAAGTTGAGTTGTTCTTTTCTGTCTAAGTGCTCTCTGATGACACGCATCTCGGAAGCTGTCCAGAGTAGAAGAAAATCCCCATAGCAAACCTCTTCTACTCTGTGCAGTTCCCAAGACAAGCAGAGAGCACTGTTTCCAGACAGTTAAGAACAACTCAACTTCAGTATCTGATAATTATTGGAAGGATTAAGATTTTTTAATAGAAGTAATTTACAAATCTGTTTAACTTTTTTGGAGCCAGTTGATCCAGGAAAAACTTTTTTTTTTTTTTAGAATACCCCTTTAATTTTGATTTAATGTCAAATTGTTGCCTTGTGAAAATGACACTGTCACAGATAGTATAATACACTTCTTCTGTTATCCTGACAAAACTACAACCAGACTACACTACCATTAACGTTACACAGAGTTTTATTCAATTCATTTAAATCCATCTTGGTGCATTGCTTTTTTTGTCAGTGAGTGTATAAAGCCCTTTTGTTACAGACAGTTCTTGAAGGCTATGCCCTACATGTACATAGATGTTCAGCCTATAAATGTCAGATGGTGTCGTCAAATACACTATATAACACACTTGCTGAAATGTGTTTTTCAATTTGTTAGGCTCCATCATCACCTCATCCATGCATAGCACAGCGCACACAGATTCTGCAGTGCTGCACACTCAAATTGGTCCCTGTCCCCACTAGGGCTTTCAATCTAAATCATGATAACGTGCAGCAGTACAGTATACACTTGTGTGTTAACTATTAAAGAAACGTATTTCTTCCTAGTAGAGGCCAAAAGAGCAAATCTGTGCATCTGTATGCATATACTCAGGGTGCATATGAAAACAGAAAACATTAAAACAAGTAAATTGGACACTATTCATATTGGCACAAAAAGATGTTCTAAACATAGTGGATAAAAGGTTTATACATACTTTACACCATATCGATCTCTAAACATTATGTGGTCTCGAAATGTTCGGTTCACATCTAGATCAATCTGTCGGATATCAGGTGAAAGGCTTCTTGCTTTTCGTTTCAGAACCTAAGGTGGTAATTAAATATACAGCACGTAAGAAATTGAGAAAAACCTAGAGAACTAATGCTTAAAGGGGTACTCTGCCACTAGACATCTTATCCCCTACCCGAAGGGCCACCACCACAGAGTTCTGAACACAGAAGCTTGGAGCTTCAGTGTTTGTGACGTCACGTCATATCCCTCTAGACATGTCTATGGGAGGGGAGGGATGGCTGGTACATCCTTTCGAAAAGAGGGGATGTAGATGTAGATAAGCGGATAAGATGTTTTTGCCCGGAATACCCCTTTAATCCTTCTAGTACTTATCAGCTGCTGTATGTTCCAGAGGAAGTGGAGTTGTTCTTTTCAGTCTGACCACAGTGCTCTCTGCCGACACCTCTGTCCGTATCAAGAACTGTCCAGAGTAGGAACAAATCACCATAGCAAACCTCTCCTGCTCCAAACAGTTCCTGACACAGAGCACCGTGGTCAGACTGAAAAGAGCAACTCAATTTCCTGTAGAGCATACAGCAGCTGGAAGTACTGGAAGGATTAAGATTTTTTTTACAGAAGTAATTTAAATGGGCACTGTCAGATACAAAAACTTTTGATATGTTGTAAAGCATGCAAAGCCAATAGGTTTTACAATTGCTTTCATTACAACATTTTCAGTATTTCATACTAAAAAGTCAGTCAAGCAACTGTCCCCCTGTCTGCTTGGACACATACTAGTCCTACTGTGTCCATGCGTCATCACCTATGTCATGGACCCACTTCCTTGATTGACAGCTGTGAGTGCAGGGCTTACAGCTGGAGGAAAAATCCTCCCACTGTCAGCTTGTGTCCCGCCTACTGTCAGTGAGGACAAGCTGGGAGTTGTAGTTTTGCTAATGCTAATGTGAGCAGACAGCACACTGAGGGAGGGGGCAGAGACCTTTACAGTGAGGCCACGCCCCTTCCCTTTGAGAGAAATTCAGACTAGTGAGCTAAACTAAAAGTGTAATAAATGTTTTTAGTTTTTTTTCTCCATAACTTCCCCTCCCCTCAACCCAGGTCTACATAAATTGACAGGAAGCTGCATAGGGCTATATTCTTTCTGGCAGTCTCCTTGTCTGACTGGGAGCACATGGGAAGTGAGCTTTTACATCTGTGCACACTGTTGTGGTGCTGTGCAGCATCCATTGCAGCCGTGGCATCGTGTCTGTGGGGAGGCGCAGCCCAGGGACTGGTTTGAGTGGCACTGGGGCTGCTCTGCCAGTGTGCGCCATTCCTCCCCTAAGAACCAAGGGTGTCATGTACTCTCCCCCACGGGCCTTAAGTCTGCCGCGGAGTTGGGTGGGGACGCAGCTTCCCGGGGTGGTGGATCCTTCTGGTATCTCCAACTCCAGCATTTCTATGCTTCTATTAAGCATTCCATGAACTTGCACAGAGGACTGACTGCCTTTGAGAAGCTGTGTCTGCTGCCACCGGTACCCCCTCATGCCATAGGTTTTCTCTATCGCATGTTGCTTTCAAAACGCACCTCTTCGCTGCCTTCTTTTTGCACTGCGTGGGAGCGGGAATTGGGGTCCACTCTAACCCCCACTCAGTGGTCTAACTGTTTCCGCCTCACACATAAATCTATCATAGCTACCAAAGCTCAAGAAACTAACTATAAAATTCTTAGTACCGGGTCCCAACTCAGCTTCCTCGCTGGTACCCCTCTGTCCCTGAGGCTTGTTGGCGGAGGGGGGGTTCTGCGGGCACCATGACTCATATTTGGTGGGGCCGTCCACTTCTCTCGTCCTTTTGGACCTCTGTTCTCCGGACTATCCGAGAGGTCACTGGTATATCGGTACCTAACTCCCCTGAGGCTGTTCTTCTGTTTAGTTTCCCCATGTCCTCCACCTCATTCCGTAAGTCTCTCCTGAGTCATATATGTTACAAGCTGCTCGCACAGTCATACCTCGCAAGTGGCGTTCTTCGTCACCTCCCTCAGTTGGGGAATGGTTGGAGGAGATAGAGACTACCCAGCGCATGGAAGAACTACTGGCCCTTACACCGGAGGACTATCACTGCTATGCTGCAACCTGGCTTGAGTGGCTCCCATTTCAATCCTCCCCTAGTTTTCAGACCTTATTAACACCGGCCACTCCTGCCCACCCGTGATCGCCTCTCCTACCATTCCTCCCTCTGCTCTCCTTCCCGTTCCCTCCCCTTATTGTTTCCCCCTACTGTGTCTGTGGTGTACAGTATTGTCTCTTTTCTTATTCCTCGGTCTCCCCCTATGTCTTTGTTTGTTTTCTTTCAATGTTTGTTTAGTCCACTCCATTTTTTTACTCCCCTTCTGTCTAGTCTGCCCTTTGGCTGACTTTTACTTGTTCACCTCTTCTGTTCCTTACCTGATAATAATGTTAGATTATCCCTTTTGCTGTTAGGGTTTTTCTAGAGTTGTTTAGTCCCCCCCCTAGTCTTACGGTTACTGTAGCAATGATTTATATCTATTACTCACCTGGATGTGAGATTATGCTTCTTCATTTCTAAGCTCAGATGTTGTTTTTCTGACTAAATTAGACAGTTGATCTATGACAATGTATGGTCGCCTTGTTGGGCTTACATTACTTATTCACTTGTATTTGTGTTTGTTCCTTATTGTCTATGCTGTGACGTTATCCCACTGACTAGAATAGGATGTTGACTTGCTGTAATTTAATGCTGCCTTGATGAGTAATACCTTCCTAGCTGAGTATGTATTTTCTGCACCTTTTATATGATCCTGATTTGTGGTGTTATTTTACTACGTGAACAGATTTGTTCCCTTTATTTTTTCTTCCTTTGTATGGAAATGTTATTTTTGTATACTTGTTTTTCTGTTTTCTTGTCAAAATATAATAAAACTTTTCAATCCAAAGAACCAAGGGTGTACCTGTACACCCTAGTCTCGGAACCGCAGCCAAAGCTCAGCATTAAAAAGTGTATGCAATCGCAAGATTGCATGTTATAGCAACCTACGAGGAATTTAAAAAAATAAGTGTAAAAAAAAAAGTTAATAAGTGAATTAACCCCTTCCCTGATAAAAAAAAAGTTTGAATCATCCCACTTTTCCCATTTTTTAAATAAAATAATGTAATAAAAAATAAACATATGCGGTACCGGCACATGCGTAAATGTCCGAACTATTAAAATATAAGGTTAGTTAAACCATTCGGTCGATGGCGTACTTGTAAAAAAAATGCCAAAGTCCAGAATTGTGCATTTTTGGTCACTTTATATACCGTAAAAATTTATAAAAAAAAGCTAACAGAAAGTGATATCAAATCAAAAATAGTACCAATAAAAACTACAGACTGCAGTGCAGAAAATGAGTCCTCATATAACCCCATATGAGGAAAAATAAAAAAAAATATAGGGGTCAGAAGTGGAAAATTTTCAGCATACTAATTTTGGTGCATAGGTAAACGTAGTCGGCAGGATCCTGCTGACTACGTTTACCTAATTTTGGTGCATGTAGTTTAAATGTAGTTAAACGTGCACTGCCTAGAAACGGAAGCCCCCAAAAGTTAGAAAATTGTTTTTTATTTATTTCACCATTTTTTTCTTTTGCCGCAGATTTTGTTATAAAATAACTGATGTCACTACAAAGTATAATTGGTGATACAAAAATCAATCCCTTATTTGGGTCTGTAGGTGCCAAATTGAAAGTGTTCTGGTTTTAAGATGGGGAGGAGGAAAAAAGGAAAGTGCAAAAAAAAAATTGTCCTGGTCCTTAAGGGGTTTATAGACTATGTCTTGTTCACTGAACTTATTATACAAAGCACAAACAGTAGAGAATATACACACACATCAGCATAATGTTGTACTTTCCTGCCAAGATGCCAATGTATATCTTGAATGTAGATCACATAAATGTGAAACTAGGCTTATCAATATTTCTTAACTATTGGCATATAATGTGTGGACTTTCAGGTCTTTAATGTGTGGAATCACAGCAAATGTCTGCCAAACATTTCACTGTGTGCAATGCAGAGGGTGCACTCTGTAGGTGATTTTTTGCACAATTTTTGATCATAACCTAAGGATACAAGTATAGATTTATGAAACAGTGTGCAAAGAAACAGTGGAGGAGTTGCCCACAACAATCAGATTCCAGTCTTCATATTTCAGAGGAAAAAAAAAAGAAGCAGCAGCAGCTTAATGGTTCCTTTGCACAAGGTATGATATATCGTCCTCAAAATCGTTAAATAAAATCTTACCGTATAAAGATCTTTTCTCTCATCTTTTAATTTTGGGACTTCCAGTATTAGAGACCATACTTGACCTCGCAGCTGAAGGGGAATGCCTTTGTAAATTCTTCTGTGAAGCTTTATTCCATAGGGAAAAAAATATAACAATTAGGGTATGTTCACACATACAGGATGTGCTGCAGATTTAATGCCCTTAATGTGCAAGTCCTAGAAGGTCCAACCATTTTAATTTATTTTTTCTATTTGACACACCTACACCTAAGCTAAACATTTACTGCACTAAAAATATATAAATAAAAAACTAAAAATCAACACAGTTTTTTCAACAACTTATAATCAATGTAAGTAGTTTCCTTAAGTAAGTATTGTGGCTTTAGCAGAAAAAGCTGATATGTTTGCTCCTGCAAAAGACAACTGTAAAATCACTCCCTCCCCCTCCCCTCTGCTTCTCTCAGTGAAACAGCTTGACACTGGCACAATCACCTCCCCCTGCTCTGCACTCCTCTCCTCCTCAGCTCTAGCCCCGTAAATCCCTCTCTCCCCAGTTCTCAGTGTGACAGCTCTACTCTCGCAGCTCCCTCTCTCCTTCTCCTCCATTCTCAGTGTGACAGCTCTACACTGGCAGCTCCCTCACCTCCCCCTCTCCTCCGTTCTCAGTGTAAAAACATTAGCAAGGAGAGGGGAGAGAATCAGCCTGTTTGCTGGGGCTGCTATGATCTGAATCAGCCGACATATAGGCAGTGCTGCTCAGCCAATCACTGCAGAACAGAGGGAGGACAGTGTGAATATTCATCAGATGGGAGGGGCTAAGGCCGAGCACAGGGAGCTTTCTGCAGCACAGGGGTTTTCTGGGTAATTGTCACGTCACGGCCCCGGGATGCTGCTGATAACAGCCTGAATAGGGGGTCGTAAGTCATGAAAACCTGGAACAGCTGAACTTCCTGTCAGACAGAAGAATGCAGAAAAAGCTTGTTTCCAAGCAGTATTGGTAATGGAAGTGATTTACAAACCTATATAAAACTTTACCTTCTGCACTAAAAGCTGAATAATTTTTTACTGTGAGACATGTCCTTTAAGGTCAAAATGGGCTTGGTCCTTAAGGGGTTAAGAAGCCACATTCATTACCTTTTCTGAGTTCTTGTACTTGTCCCAGCTTTTCAACATTTTCAGCCATTTGGAGGTTCTCTCAATTTCTAGAAACTTTTGCTAAAAAAGATAAATATTATTATTAACTTTTATTAAATGTTTAAATATTGTAAAACAGCTTGATTCAATGTTTTTCTATAATACTTAAAGGAAATGTCCACTGATCGTGAAATCTTTTTGTGGTCATGACCCTTCACCATGCTCTACAGCTCAGCATCCCTGTGGCTTCTGGTGAAATGTTGAAGGCTTATTACTACACATCCCGGCCTTCATGTACAGGTCTTTTATGAATTGTGACAAAATCCTTTTAACTCATTAAGGTGGTGGTTCACTTTTCTGTGAGCATTAACTAATACTGAAACTTTGATAGAGCCTGATTGAATCTATTATTAAAAGTGGAGAATATCTATAGAGATAGTACAACATAGAAAAAACATCTTCTGTATTTGTAATCAGACACTTCTCAGTTGTTGATCTCCACTTCGTTTTGCCAGATTGTTAAATGTATTACATAAATAGACTTCTGGAGAGCTCACTTAAAAAGATGCATCAACAAAAACACAATTAATTCAAGACACACTACAAATATGGTGGAAGGTCTTAAGCATAAAAGTTAAAGTTAAATTAAAGTCCAAAAATATACACATACACCAAAATGGGGAATATGAAGGAAATAATATAAGGGCAGACTGGACAGACTAGGTGCTCTCTCTGTTGTCATTCCGCAGGGTTTATATCTTGCCATTTTACAACAGACTATCAGAATATGCAGGTTACTAGATGCTGGATTAAACGAACACAACTTTCATGAGTAACTTTATAAAAGCAGCTCATACACAGCTGAAGATAAGACCGATAACATAGCAGGAAACTTAGGTGCATTATTCTTTATGAGTAATTGTTCCTGGGACTTCCTACAAAATCGCATGGTTCCATTAGCATTTGTCATATTACCTTAGCAGGACATTCATGAAGCTTCAATAGTCAAACTTATTCTTGCTAACACAAAATCCACAAGCTGTGCACATTTCCTAGTAACATTTCACACTTAGCTTTGTGGAAATACAGTGTATTAAATACAAAAATGTCCAAAAAGAGGGTAAAGATAAGAGATTTCACATATTTGTTAGTTTGTTTTCATCCTCCTACAGTACTACATCTGCTTGATTTCAAAATGGACTGACTGGATGCATCATTCTATAAAGAAACTCGAATCAAGATTTTCTTTTTTTTGTTGTTTTTTTTAACATGGATGTAAAATCATACAGCTACAACCTATGTACATATAAAAAAAAAAAATTAAAAAGAATCTGTGACTACTTCCTATCTCCCTGGGGAAGTTTGAGTGACACTGTACAATCATCCAATCTATTTCAGAAACTTTTTGGATATTTCTTCCCCTTAACCCCTAATGCTTGACATATGGGACAGAAACTACACATCATCTTCTTCCCCTTCTCATCCTTCCTTGTTCCCCTTATTAGACCAGCTGGATCTCCAAGCCAAATATTACCTGTCAGGACGATGACCATATAAAAGAAACCAGTTTATCATTAGTAAAATAGTTAGGACACTGTCTCCATAGATGACACATTTGAGAAAAACCCCTTCTAATCCACCATTCTCAAATTTTGTGACTGGATGGTGCTATTGTTTATCAAAGAGCTTTAAAGGACTTGATATAGCTAACACATTCCTTCTCCTCATCATATTCCCCTTCCTTTGTTACCTCCTATGATGCTTTTCCTCCCAAACAAGGATTAGGAAGAAAAAACCGGGCAACACCGGGTACTCCGCTAGTTACCGTATATTAATAAGATAAAAAATGTGTTATTCTATTTGGAAACTAAATATGTTAAACTATAAATCTCACAATACATACTGCGATCTTTCCCATCCGGAGTACAGAACCTTAAGTATAACAGCATGTAATGCACTAAATGGAATACACTCTGTCTATACATACCCTGTCTAAAGCTCCATCATGTACAGGTAGTTCTTCATCACTAAAAAGAGAAAGTAAATGAGAAATGTGATCCTATAGTCCAATAAGCTGCATGACATTTCCTCATCCAGTTAGAGGCAGTATAAGCACAGGCATTATTCCTCTCGGCTTTCAGCAGCTCAGACAGTAGTATTAGAACCATCCACAGCATGCACACTAACAGCCAAACCATTCTCAACCAGAATTTTATTATCTTCAGAAGGAAAGATTTGGGGGATTTAACCCCAGGATGACGTATTTAGAACAGCACTTTGTTAACAGGGCCTTGTCAGCCTGTCCAGGCATGGTAAATAAGGGCAATGAAATAACATGTATCTCACAGAGACTGCCTGCATTTCTGTCTCACTCCCACCCACTCTGCACACTACTCAATATTATAAGGGAACTGCACATCATATAGTTCCTCAAAACTGTATCAAGACTTTAAAACTAGAGATGAGCGACCTTACAGTAAATTCGATTCGTCACGAACTTCTCGGCTCGGCAGTTGATGACTTATCCTGCATAAATTAGTTCAGCTTACCGGTGCTCCGGTGGTCTGGAAAAGGTGGATACAGTCCTAGGAAAGAGTCTCCTAGGACTGTATCCACCTTTTCCAGCCCACGGGAGAACCTGAATGCTGAACTAATTTATGCAGGAAAAGTCAGCAACCACCGAGCCGAGAAGTTCGTGACGAATCGAATTTACTGTAAGTTGGCTCATCTCTACTTAAAACCATAGGGACAAGTAAACCTTGTTTAATGCCACTTCCACCTTAGGAAGGATTTTCCTTAAATGAACTTCTGAAAAGGAGTCTTATGAAGACAAGCCCTTTTCATATTAACGCTAGTTCTAAGCTAATCGATGCAGGTCCAGCTTCAGAATCCCAATGGGAAAAGCTCCACCTAACCATACTTTTCCCCCTAACAGGACAAATAAAAGGGTTTGTCTTCACAAGACTCCTTATACATGCATTAAAGGCAACAAAGTAGTATAGGCATTTCACATGGACTGACCACCAGCACTCCAAGAGGAATCTTGTACAGTGACCCCCCGACTTATGATGGCCCCGACATATGATCATTTCAACATATGATGGCCTCTCAGAGCCCATCGTATGTTGAAGGCAGTCTTGACATATGATGCTGCTGTGTGTCGGGGCCATCATACAAACAGCTATCTGACAGCGCTGACAACTTCAGCAACTGACAGTTGTTTAATGTGCCCCGTGTGCCCCGTTCTGCATCCTGTTACTCACATGCTGTCCTTCTAACTCATACAGGCTTCCACTGTGAGCTCCGTGTAAGCCCCCCCCCCCCAGTGCAGCCATAGCCAATAGCCTGGAGCATCTTGCTGCAGGCATCCAATGAGCTGCTCCCCTTCCTTTCCTATAGAGCTGTAGTCGGCAGGATCATAATGGAGGACATTCTGTCCCCCCTGAAGGTATTTAAAGAACTGTACAGTACTGTATGCAATGTCACACATCACATACACTACAAATACACACTATACACCCCATACATCAATGTTTCCCTATCAGTGTGCCTCCAGTTGTTGCCAAACTATAACTCCCAGCATGCCCAGACAGTCAATGGCTGTACATGCATGTAGGGAGTTGTAGTTGTGCAACAGCTGGAGGCACCCTGGTTTGTTAAACACTCCCCATACACTCCACATACAATGGTCATCCCAGAACCAATTAGCAGTTTCCCATAGAGATATGTATTCAACATACAATGGTTCCAAGGCCCCAGAACCAATTACCATTTTTACATAGACCTATGTACTCGACATATGATGGTTCTCCTGGAACCAATTAATATCATATGTTGAGGGACCACTGTACAATGCTTTTGCTTATAAGCCACTTGCTTTATGGGCAACTTAAAATTATGTTTTTGGTGAGTTAAAGGGCCGTAAAATAGAAAGCTGTGGCATGTCTACTGTAATGCTCGTCTTCCTTCTCATTCTAGATACGTGGGGGTGCTGATAAGTATTGAGCCTTACCTAGAAAACAAATGAGCTAGGAATCCAGGGTGTACTGGCCAATGTGTCTATATTCAATTGTGCAAAAATCAACTACCCATATAACTTTCCTGATCAATAGGGAACATGGCAGCACCCCAGAATAGTCCAATGTTGAAGAGCAGGGACTATAATTAAGTTCCTGTTTCCCCAAGGAAAAGGTGTAAAACAGATCCATGATGAAAGGACACAACCTTTGGGTGACCGTGGCTCTTCATAGGCAAACATTGGTTGGGTTGTCAATTTTAAACCTGGCCAATTCAGTGCTGAAAGTGAGAAACCCAGTGCAAAGTCTGCTTCTGTCTCTGTGCTTGCAAATTGCCGTAAAACATTTCAATGGCTTCTATAAATGTACTTAAACATTCAGATACAGCACTTGGGGGGGCAGATTAGAAGACAAAATTCTAATTTTAGTTTAGAAAAGGTCATCTCGATAACAATATTTTTTAGCTACAAGGTTTCCAGTTAGGGTTCTTAACATGCGACACATTTTGCCCGCAGAATTTTAACTGGGGCCGGCATATTTGTTCCAGTAATGAATGATGCAGACTGTGGGGCCACCACTATATTGTCTTTGTGCTGATCTTGAAAATGTTTGTGGTCCCATAGAGGGGTAATGGAATGTTGGCTGTGAAGGTTGCTCATTCCAGGAGCAAATATGTCCCAGTCCTTGGAATGTGTAAAGGTCCCAGCATTTGGACCTTTACTAACTGGCTTGTTTTCCCATATTCTGTAGATAGGAGATAACTAATGGAGATAGGAAAACTCCTTTAATTAAAGTATTTCATGACATGATCATGGAGAACCACCAAATACCCAAAACATTTGACAAATGAAGAAGAGAGGACAATGCCTCATGACACACTGCAGGTGTAACCATAGCAACATTAACCTCCTTAGGCTTTTAAGTAATACACCATATCCACTCTATTCGCTCATCTGGCTCCTTCTGACTATTCTTTGTTCCCAAATATCAGAAAAAGCACCTAAAAGGACAACTATTTGGGTGTGTTCCAGAGCAACTAATGCTTCAAATGGGTGTTTACACCAGCAGTTGGAAGAACAGGAAAAATAGAGTTAAGTTAAAATCATATGTATCTGATTTTGTACCTTTCAATTTACAGCTTTTTAGACCATTTTTTCTGCGTAAAGCTCGATACGCATCAGCACCCCCTCGTACATGGCCATGTAAGAGAGTAGATGGGAACTTCACAACTTGTCACTTGTGTGTGGCTCATTCCTATCTTCTTACGCACGACAAACACTATTATATATATACAGTTACTCATAACATGCTTATTATACTATGCAAAGAATGTAAGCAGCCAGGTCAACTAAAAAGACAAAATTATAACCAGTAAAAACATAGACCTATAGTTATACGTAAGCTGAATATCTTCATTCTTTGCAATGTGGCGATACTTACCACAGGTCGAAGAAAGAAACTGATCACACCCTTAAGTACAAAGAAAAGTTTACCTTGCAATGTAAACCAGAAAACCAGACTTAGGAACTTCCAAGAAAACCAAAACAGACGCATGCAAATATTAACTGGAGGAGGAAGGCTACAGTCCTCATTTGTAATAGTGCATACTCCACTTTCGCAGCCATTTTCTGGAAAGATATTGAGGGGATGCAACTATTCCAGGACAATGACATTTTATACGACAAAAAAAAACTGGTGAAAAATATGGGGCCTAATCCATACACATTAACTGCAGGCAAAAAAATTAAAAAAATATACAAGGAAAGAATAAATAGTATTGTACACCTGGTGTGCTACAACCTAACTTGTAAAAGAGGTCTTCTCTGTGGCACTGCACAGACATGGTAAATCACATCATCCCTGCCCCTAATGGAGACGTATACTTCTCAGATGGCTTCTAAAGGTGTTCATCCACACTAGAATCTAGAATATTGTAGGACAAACCCACTGGTTTCTGCAGGACCAGCTAATCCTCTAGAGACTGTTGAACAGCAGATGTCATGGGAATATGGTTGGGGTACTTTATATGTTTGCCCTCAAGAAAGATAAGTCTCCCACAGAAGGAAGTGGCTTATTTCCCTCTGTAAGAGGGAAGGGATTTTTCAGGAAGAATATCTATCTACGGAGTTGGCAAAATAGAAGAAGTTTAGGACACGTGAGATCCCACAGACATTGGTGATTCATGCGTTATATCTCAATAATACCCATCAACCTTTTTTGCTGCTGCTTATCAGCGAAAGGGTTTACATTGTTACTATCTATGGAGTACGAACATATTCTACTGATCCTTGTACCCATGAGCTCTGATAAGGATATGGGGGGAGATTTATCAAAACCTGTCTAGAGGAAAAGTTGCCCATAGCAACCAATCAGATCACTTCTTCAATTTTTCAGAGGCCTTGTTAAAAATGAAAGAAGCGATCTGATTGGTTGCTATGGGCAACTGAGCAACTTTTCCTCTGGACAGGTTTTGATAAATCTCCTCCATGGGGTGCACAATGCTGCTTCCTTCCAAACCATTAAAACATTTTTTATCTAGATCAGTATAAATCTTACAAACTGGTACTTTTGAACAGTAGAATATCAAAATTTAAGGTGAAAGAGAAACTCTAGAGGATGTAATTTCTCAGTTCTGTCGCCCTACATTAATAATTTCAGGTATTGGCTTCATAACAACTTCTGTATATCTAATAATGGCTGACTCCGTTATTTGGACCTTCCTAGTTACAGGACTCACAAGCATTCATACAATATACATGGTATCGTACTTTAATTCTCCCTGTACTAGTTTATGTGACTTTTTTCCTCTTATACAGGGCAGTGAATAAAACTCTGCCAGCCTGACCCTGTAGACACACAACTCACTTAATTTACATTGAAATGGCTAATAAATAATATATGAGACTAGTTTTAATTTGTAGCTGCAACGTTTTTATGTGCGCTTCAGGCAGCAGTGTGGATGACAAATTGCTTCAACATAAAAGTCTAAAAATGGTCGCTCAAAATAACATAATTCAGGAGAACATGAAACATCTTTATAAAAAATAATAATAAAGCTTTAGCATTTAAAATGGGTTTAATAGCCATAAAACATCTCCATGGATTCTACAAATGTACTTAAAACATTCAGATACAGTACTTGGGGGGGGGTAGATTGGAAGACACTAAACTTTATTTAATTTTAGTTTAGAAAAGGTCATCTTGATAACAATATTTAGCTACAAGGTACCCGGTTAGGATTCTCAACATTCGACACAATTTGCCTGCAGAATTTTAACTGGGGCCGGCAGCATTGTTCCTGTAATGAATGATGCAGACTGTGAATCTCTGGGACCACCACTCTGTCTTTGTGCTGATCTTAAAAATGTTGGGTGGTCATATAGAGGGGGGATGGAGTGGTGGATGTGCAGGTAGTTCATTTCAAGGACTAATGTGTCCCAGTTCTTGGAATGGGTAAAGGTCCCAGCATTTGATTGGCTTGTTTGCCCATATTCTATAGAGAGGGGATAACTAAAGGAGATGGGAAAACCCCTTTAATTAAAGATTTTACCTATTGATATCAACAGAAAAGTTAAAATCCTCAATAAGTATGCAGTTGTAGCACAAGATCCATGGGCACAGTAGTACATAACACTGCCTTGAGTCAGCATGGAGGAAACTGTCTGTAAAACCAGCAAAAGTAATAGCAGTATGGAAAAAGTATTATGGCTTAAGTTTATATGAAAATTTTAAGCAGGTGCTAACATTAGGACAACGTATTACTTAACAGAGAGACTAAGTTTGGCTTCATAAACATCAATTCATCTAAGAACCCTTATTTCTTTCTGATAATCAGAAGCATGGTGCACTGTACGAGCAGATAAAGCACCTTTCATAGTAAAATAACACCTAACTTGCTATAAATGTAATTATGGACATCATATGGACAGTGTCAATATTGCAGGGACTATTGGTCACGGTATTACATATAACCTGGAAACACCTTACAGATTATTTCATAGTGACAATCGTAATATTGTTTCTAAACTATTGCTTTTGCTAAATATTAACTGAAACAAGGAGATCGGGAGGGGTTGAGAGAAAATCGTGGGAAAAAAAAAAAACGTAAATGAAAGTGTTCATCTTCATTGTCTGCTCTGAATGAATCTCTCCTGCTCCCCAGACTAACATAATTTCATTTTAAAGAGACACGCATTAAAGTTTAATAACTGAAAATCGGCATGCAACTGCAAACTCAATCATCCCAATAGTGCGGCAATAAAGATTATTAAAATGCACACAATCTCTCTGCCACCCCTTACAAGCTTTCCCAGACCCTAAAAGAAACAGACACTTACTGGAGAAAGCCAAATCTATCGGTGACCTTGTAAACAAGATAATCCGCATCCTCCCAAGGTTCAATATTTGCCCCATCTCGGCCCTTTTGTGGAAGAAAAAAGAGAAGTCACCAATATGTACATACAAACTTTTTGAACCTTAACAGTACTAAATTTACTTTTTTACAGTTGATACATACCTTATTGGGTCCATAGGTATAGGCACTGTAGTATGCATCCAAACAACACAGTCATGATATGGCTGTGAGTATTAGAGAAAAGATTCAGACGCACATAATAAAACTATACAGGAGCCATATACAGTGCCAGGTACAGATTTCGGAAATGGGAATGAAAAACTAAAAAGGTTGCACCTTTGGTTGTAAGCTATGCACAAATGCCAACATACATTGCATTCGGAAAGTCTTCAGACCCTTTGACTTTTTCCACATTTCCAAATGTGGCAAAAAAATAAAATTGTGGCAAAAAAATAAAAATAAATAAGCATACTATAAGTCTGCATTCGATAACCCATAATGGGAAATGGGAAAATATAATTTAGAATTATAAAAAAGGAGAAAAAATACATATATATTGCATTGAGATACTGAAAGCATTCAGATCCTGTACTTAACTAAACCCTTGGCAGCGATTACAGCCTCAAGTCTTCTTGGATATGATGAGACAAGGTTTGCACTCCCGTATTTAGAGATTTTCTACCCTTCTTCTCTGCAGATCCTCTTACGATCTGATCTGTCAGGTAGGTAGGATAGGGACCGTAAGTGGAAGCCATTTTTAGGTCTCTCCAGAGATGTTCTATTAGGTTCCAGTAAGGGCTCTGGGCCACTGAAGAACATTTACAGAAGTGCCCCTAAGCAAATCCTGTGCTATCTTTACTGTGTGCTTAGAGTCACTGTCCCCAATTCACTATTGTAAACCAGACCTGTGCGCCAGAATTTTGTGCATCGCACCACAAGTTGTGTCTGCAGAAGAATTTGTACCAAAAAAAATGTAAAAACCCAACCAACTCTCCATTTTACTCCCAGAGGTGTGGCCGCCGGGAAACGGGCGAGTTCCCTGCATTTTTAAAAGATCCACAGAAAATGATGTGAATTTGAGCTCTGGAAAAACCACAGCTCAGAGCAGTTGTAAAAATAAATGCAAGTGCACAACGTCGGGGATCATCAGTAAATACTGTGGATAAACACTTGTAGGGCATTAAAAGCCACAAAGAAAACACTCAACTCTTCATAAAACAGGGCCATTGTCTTGGGTGTCTAGAGCCTGAGGTCTAGAGCACTCTGGATGAGGTTTTTATTAGGTACATCTCTGTACTTTGGTCAGGGATGAGGGAAAGCTGAATAGAGCAGTCTCCCTGTACCAGCTGCTGAAAAGTACCCCCACAGCATGATGCTGTCACCACCATGCATCATTGTAGGGATGGTATTGGGCAAGGTATGAGCAGTGCCTGGTATTCCCAGATATGACACTTAGAACTAAGACCAGAAAAGAGAATCTTGTTTCTCCAAGTCAGAGTCCTTTTGTGTGTGAAGTGCTAAAGTGATGGTTGACCGTATAGAAGTTTCTTCCCACTCTTGACTTGGTTTTAGCTCCGATATATATTGTCAGCTGTGAGACCTTATATAGACAGGGGTATTTCTTTTCAAATTATGTCCAATGAACTGAAGTTAGCACGTGGACTACTATCAACGTATAAAAACTTCTATAAAATAACATTTTTACAGAAACTACAAGCCTCCAGGGGTGAATTCCAAGTGTCAAAGGGTCTGAATATGTATGTCCAGGTGAAATTTTAGTTTTTCTTTTTAATAAATATTGCAAAATGTCTAATATGCTGTTTTCACTTATGGGGCCCTATAGAGTGCAGAAAGATAGTGGGAAACCTAGTTTTATTTATATACCTTACTAAAGCACAAGGCCGCAACATAAAATATAAAAAAAAGCGAAAGGTTCTGCAAACTTTTCAAATGCACCATTTGTACTGGTACAATCAGTCACAACTAAATCCAACCACCAAATACATGTTCTCTCTCACAACTTGCAGGTTAAATTTGAATGAGTAGATCTGACAAAGCCTATTAAAACTTTATGAACGCGAAGTGTCTTGCAACTATTCTTAAAACATAAACTCCCTCCTCATAGAATGTAGTAAGAGATCTCCTTTCATGCAGAGCTCTCACTATTTCAGCACAGTGATCATCCCAGTCTCTCATTCTTAGGCTGGATCACATCACGTTTTCTCCCATACGGGAGCACATACGGCAGGGGAGAGCTAAAACCTCGCGCTCCCGCATGCCTTTCTATGCGCTCCCGTATGTAATTCATTTCAATGAGCTGACCGCAGTGAAACGTTCGGTCCGGTCGGCTCATTTTTGCTCCATATGCGCTTTTACAACCGGACCTAAAACCGTGGTTGACCACAGTTTTAGGTCCAGGGAAAAAGCGCATACGGTGCAAAAATGAGCCGACCGAACTTTTCACTCCGGCCGGCTCATTGAAATGAATTACATACGGGAGGGCATAGAAAGGCATATGGGAGCGCGAGGTTTTAGCTCTCCCCTGCCATATGCGCTCCCGTATGGGAGAAAACGTTATGTGATCCAGCCCTTAGTCAGCGCTCATAAGAGGCGAGAACACAAACAGAGAAAAACACCATGTTATTATGTGCTTATTATACATGTCTACATGAAAATGATCCAGCAGGTAAATTTTGCGTGTGTGCGTCAGTAACTTAAGCGCTGCGGAATCTGTAGGCGCTATATAAATAAATAAACTTCCTCTCAAGCCAAACATATTCCTCTAAGCTGTAAGCAGAATACCTTAACTAACAGACTGTTAGGAACCAGTTTTCACTCAGTCCTGTATACTTCCTATAAATTTGCTTTGGGTGCTTGTAGGTTCCTATCAGTATATTTTTGGGATTTTAGGATGAAAATGAAGTATACAGAGGAAACCAGAGAAGTTGCAGACTAAGTGCATTTCCCTGATCTAAAAGGAAGCCGTTCTAAACTAAGTAGCAGTGTGCAGCTCAAACACAGCTCCATTCTCTATGGGACTTCCAAACACAAACCACTTTCTATAGGACTTCTGAAGTTAAAGTAAAAGTGTCAAGTGTCTTACATGGTCTTAATTGAGCTGAAGATTGCTTAAAATGGAATCTGTCAGCTCTATTTTCAGACACAGTTTGATAACTGTTGGGATATAAAAGCAAACTGTACCTTTCCTAGAGCTGATGGTGGTTGCCAAACTTCTAAAATCGCCATTTTATTTATTAGCCAAGTGTCAAGGAGGCAGCATCAAGATGCTCAAGTGCATGGAATGCCATCCCCTATCTTCCAGTCCTACCTTGGCTTACAATCAAGATTTGCGAGGCAAAGGCGAGCAACTAGGTGTGCCAAGCTGTGGAAGCTCAGCTCCACCTCCTTGACACTTGGCAGAGAAATTAAAAGATTTTAAAAGTTTGGCAACCACCATCAGCTCCAGAAAATGTACAATGTGATGTTACACCCTAAGGAGGTATTCAACAGTGTCTTAAGCTCTTAGCAAAAAATACAGTTGACAGATTCCCTTTAACAATTTTGAGGAAGTATCCATGTGTTATAACTTTATTTTCCGTTTTTTTTTTTTATAGTACAATGTTTACTACCCTTGAGTGAAGCTAAAACACTATTAGGGAATTGTTTAATAATTAATGTAGTGTTCTTATCTTAAATCATCAGTATAGCTTCACTTCAGAAATGGGAACAGTCTGCCAACACACATGCGAATAAATAGCACAAACAGCAGATTGCAGGTTTCAGCAAATAAAGGTTATTCTTTGCATAACGAAAAGTTATACAATATTCCAATACACTTTAAGTGTGTACGGCTTGTTAGCAGACACAACTCTTATTCTCGGTACTGTACTAAACTGTGCACCTATGGACACAGATTTGTAGCCTATGGATATAAATGTCGAAGCAATTAATAGATGGTATAGAAAGAAAATGTTATACTATAGATAAAATTCATACAGTACATTCCTATAGATTGCATAGAAGGGGTTAAAGATGCACTGGGAAAGGATATAAACAGCAGCAAAGCAAGGAAAGGGTTATACTAAACCCTACTGCTGTTGATGAGTGGGACGTCATGATTTACATTGCTTGGACACTCAAACAGTTACACAGCGTTCCTATTGCTCTCTTGTACATGCTAAACTGTAGAATCTCTATAGTACACAAGGACTGACTAGAATTACTACAATGCTAAATAGGTAGGAGACTTTTTATATGTGATTTCTTGAGTCCAGGCTTGTTCAGAGGGAAATATAAGAACAAATATAGGTGCCACCTAAGTGCTGTTACCAGTGTCACTGTGGAATGGTAGGGTGAAGGGGCGAGGATGATCAGTATTAACTCACCTGGTGGTGTTGCGTGGCAGGCACAACACTTAAGCGCTTGCAGGATCTGACAATTTTCTCCAAAGTAATCAAGTGGCTGCCCAGCTGTATACCCAATGAAAGATAGCGGTCTCTGTATGCAAACATCTGGTGGGAGCGATTCAGTGCCCCTTGTTCGCTGTGGAAAAAACTGCTGATGCAGTGCCTTCGGATACTTTTGGTGTCTGGAAGAGCCGATAACAGGCATGGAGCGTCAAAAATGGTGCTCCTAGGCAGTAACAGGCTGGCGTTATTTAGGCTGGGGAGGGCCAGTAACAATGGTCCTCGCACACCCTGGTAACGTTAGGCTGTTGCTGCTTGGTTGGTATCTGACTGAGAATAAAAATTCAAGGAACCCTACAAGTTGTTTTTTTTTATTTATTATTATTATTATTTTTTAAACCGCATAGGGTTCCCCAAATTTTTATTCTCAGCCAAATATCAACGAAACAGCAACAGCCTGGCATTACCAGGGTAGGCGAAGACCATTGTTATTGGCCCTCCCCAGTCTAAATAATGCCAGCCTGTTACCGCCTAGGCCCAGAAGCGCCATATTTGACGCTCCGGGCCAGTTGGTAGCAGCTCTTCCTGGCACCCCTGTGGTGGTGGGTACTGTGGTAATAATTGGGGGTTAGCGCTAGATGTATTTGTTGCTAACGCTAATTCTGACTATAAGACAGCTTCCACTACTCAGCAGGTAAAGAAAATGAAAAAAATAAAAAATAAAACATTTTATTCCAAAAATCACTCCCTCACAAGCCCTCGTTAACCCTTTTATTAACATTAATAAAAAAATTTATAAAAAAAAAAAAACACTGGTCATTGTCATAGTCCACAGGATACATGGATCTGAAATAAAAAGGGGGAAAAAAAAAAAAGACTAATACATTTATTGTAACCCACCCGCACGACTACAACTGCCAGCATGCCCTTACAGTAAGGACATAATGGGAGTTGTAGTCATGAAGCAGGGCTGAGGGGAGATGTGCAAGCGAGTGGCAAGCTTGTCACCTTACCCCACTGCATGACTACAACTCCCAGCATGCCCTTACAGTAAGGACATGCTGGGAGTTGTAGTCATGCGGCACGGGCGGGTGACAAGCTTGTCATCCACCCGCCCATCTAACACACTCCCCCCATGCCGCACAACTACAGTTCCCAGCATTTCCTTACTGTAAGGACATGCTGGGAGTTGTAGTGTTGCGTGGGCGGAAGATGTGCGGGCGGGTGAAAAGCTTGTGACCTTCCTACCCGCTTGTCCCGTGCCTGTGAAAATGAAAGTTTAAAAAAAAAAAGTTGCACAAAAAGTCTCACACTGCCCAGGCAACACAGGCTTGTAAGAAGCTTTTCAAGGTCCTGGAGTGGCCTAGCCAGTCTCCAGATCTTAACCCCATAAAAAAAAAAACCTTTGGAGGGAGTTGAAAATCTGTGTTGCCCAGCAACAGCCCCAAAACATCACTGCTCTAGAGGAGATCTGCATGGAGGAATGGGCCAAAATACCAGTAACAGTGTGCGAAAACCTTGTGAAGACTTACAGAAAACATTTGCCAACAAACGGTATATAACAAAATATTGAAATTAACTTTTGTTATTGACCAAATAGTTTTTTTCCACCATAATATGCAAATAAATTCTTTAAAAATCAGACAATGTGATTTTATGGATTTTTTTTCTCATTATGTCTCTCATAGTTGAGGTATACCTATGACGAAAATTACAGGCCTCTCCTTAGTAGGAGAACTTGCACAATTGGTGGCGGACTATAATTTTTTGCCCCACTGTAATAAGTTATAAAGTTAAAATTGTTATGTGCTTGTACTGAACCAAAAGAATCCTTGTTTGTAGAGGAAGTTCTCGCGGCCGTAGGGCTGGAGGATGATTAAAGCTTGCTATAGCAGTTTTGCTGGGAGCCGCTGTGGGACCACCGCCAGCTAGTAGGTGCTAGCAGAGCCCCTGTTGCCTGGATTTTTTATTAATTTAAAATAGTTCTACAATGAAAACATTCAACTTTAGTGACTAACTTGGATATTTCCATTGTAGAACTATTTTAAATTAATAATCTAGGCTACTATCTGGCGGTGTTCCCTCAATGCTGGTCCCACAGCGAGTCTCAGCAAAATGGCTATTGCAAGCTATCATCACCCTATGGCCACAAGCTCTTCCTCTACAAACTGGGATTCTTTTGGTTCAGTACAAGCACATCATTTTAACTTTTTCATTTATTATCTTAAAGGGGTACTCCGTTTTTTTTAACTGAACTGGTGCCAGAAAGTTAAACATATTTGTAATTTACTTCTATTATCTTCTTAATCCTTTTGGTACTTTTTAGCAGCTGTTTGCTACAGAGGAAATGTTTTACTTTTTGAATTTCTTTTTGGTTTTGTCCACAGTGCTCTCTGCTGTCACCTATGTCCGTGTCAGGAACTGTCCAGAGCAGCATAGGTTTGCTATGGGGATTTTCTCCTGCTCTGGACAGTTCCTGATAAGGGCATCAGATGCCAGCAGAGAGCACTGTGGACAACACAAAAAAGAAAAAAGATTTTCCTCTGTAGCAAACAGCTGCTAAATAGTACTGGAAGGGTAAAGATTTTTTAATATAAGTAATTTACAAATATGTTTGTTTAACTTTCTGGCACCATTTCATTTAAGAAAAAAAAGTTTTCTACCGGAGTACCACTAAGTTGCCACCTTAAGAAACATATACTTTTCATGTGTTTTCATGTATTTTTGCACATCTTGTTTTATGTTTTATGTGCCATGCTGTATGTTTTAACTCAATACGAGCCGTACTGTATATTCCAGCACAGAACGGTCTCCACCGCATGCCTCATCCTAGTGCACAGAACTAAGACTTCAACAACCACCCACTTTCCATACCCCCTCCCTCCTCGTTATGATGTCATCGAAAACTCACCTGGCCTCCTGCTTTTCCCGCAAATTTTTTCAAAGTACTGTGGGGGAGATTTATCAAAACCTGTGCAGAGGAAAACTTGCCCAGTTGCCCATAGCAACCAATCAGATCGCTTCTTTCATTTTTAGAAAGGCCTGTGAAAAATGAAACAAACGATCTGATTGGTTGCTATGGGCAACTGGGCAACTTTTCCTCTGCACAGGTTTTGATGAATCTCCCCCTGTGATTCCTGCAAGGTCTCATTACTTGTTGGACCTGACAAAGCGAGGTTATCCTCGCGAAACGCGTTGTCTGTAATT
This sequence comes from Hyla sarda, assembly GCF_029499605.1. NCBI lineage: Eukaryota > Metazoa > Chordata > Amphibia > Anura > Hylidae > Hyla > Hyla sarda. The sequence goes on from NC_079192.1 coordinate 203,561,361, forward strand.
TCCAAAGTGTTTTTAAGATACCGCTTTATTACTGAACTCCATCAACACCAAAAATAGCCAAAAGCACCGCATCAGCAGTTTTTTTATACGAGGAACAAGGGGCACTGAAGCGCTCCCTCCATATGTTTGCATTTCTTGAGTTCAAACCGTTATGTACATGTGTGCATACAATGGTGAATACAGACTCACCTTGTCATATTTGGCAACTATATCCGCTCTTTCTTGCGCAGATTTGATAGCCACATCCTGTTCTGAATCTGGATCTGTACAAAAAGATAAACAAAAGAAGTACATACAATGTTTAATAAGTGTATTTATTAGCTTTAAAAAAAAAAAAAAAAAAAAAAAATGATATAAATCAACCCTTCTCCTTAAATGGGTTTTCTGGAACATCAGAATAGGAATATGCAAATAAAGCATGCCTAATGCACTGGAGGATGTTTCCTGTCTCCTTACTGGACCTGCCAGACATGTCTAGCAGTGCACTAAGAACACAGGCAGCGACACTTCAGGGACACCATGCTGGATATCTTACTGGCTTAACTTCGTATCTCACAGCAAATAACAGCTATGTCACTGAAGAGGGAGTGAATGCATATTTATAGAAGGGTATTCCTACTGGACCTGGTGGGCTGGTGTAGCGGTGCACTTTGGGGCTAAGGAATGAACCCTGTGAACCATGGTTCCTATTTTGTCCATATCTGCAAAATAGTGCAACATAGAGGGCAAAAGAAAAACAATGTTGTAATTCGTGTCCCCTCTGCTATTACCTAGCAGGTTTGCATGTGCAATCTTGCTGACCGATTCCTCTTAATATTCACATTTTATGTTATGGTTTTATTTACTGCAATACACACACACATACAGTCAGGGGCGTAAATGTTGGCACCCCTGAATTTTTTGTAGAAAATGAAGTATTTCTCACAGAAAAGAATTGCAGTAACACATGTTTCGCTATACACATGTTTATTCCCTTTGTGATTATTGGAACTAAACCAAAAAAGGGAGGAAAAAAAGCTAATTGGACATAATGTCACACCAAACTCCAAAAATGGTCTGGACAAAATTATTGGCAACCTTTCAAAATTGTGGATAAATATGATTGTGTCAAGCATGTGATGTTCCTTTAAACTCACCTGGGGCAAGTAACAGGTGTGGACAATATAAAAAGCACACCTGAAAGCAGATAAAAAGGAGAGAAGTTCACTTAGTCTTTGCATTGTGTGCCACACTAAGCATTAGCAACAGAAAGAGGAGAAGAGAACGGTAAGGACTTGAGAACCAAAATTGTGGAAAAATATCAAGGTTACAAGTCAATCTCCAGAGATCTAGATTTGCCTTTGTCCACAGTGCGCAACATTATCAAGAAGTTTGCAATCCATGGCACTGTAGCTAATCTCACTGGGTGTGGACGGAAGAGAAAAATGTATGAAAGGTGTAAACGCAGGATAGTCCGGATGGTGGATAAGCAGCCCCAAACAAGTTCCAAAAGATATTCAAGCTGTCCTGCAGGCTCAGGGAGCATCAGTGTCAGCACGAGCAATCCATGAACATTTAAATGAAACGCTATGGCAGGAGACCCAGGAGGACCCCACTGTTGACACAGAGAAATAAAAAAGCTGCGCAATTTGGGTGGGTGGGGGGGGGGGGGGGGAAGTGGCTTTTGGTGTGCAATTTGGGGGGGGGGGGGGGGAGTGGCTCCCTCTGTAGCCGTGCATCCCCTCCCCTATTTTCACAGGAGGTGGTTTTAGGTTGTTAGTGGATCCAGCATGTCGCCCAGCCTGAGGCGAGTGAATGTTAGGGTCCCATTCGATGTGAGGCCAACTCCGCATGGTGGATGGGGACACACACACGTTTTGATCAATAAGTGCGCTAAGAGCCTCCATTTTGTTGACCAAGTGTGCTGCTGCCATTTTCTTTTTTTTACATGTTTTGTACTTGCCACAGCAGCGTGCACCCGTTTATTTTGGGTCGCACCGTACAGCCCAGTGTCAGAAAGCTGGGTTTGCATCAGAGATCTGCGGTCTTCCAGCAGGATAATGACCCCAAACATACGTCAAAAAGCCCCAGAAATGGATGGCAACAAAGCTTTGGAGGGTTCTGAAGTGGCCATCAATGAATCCAGATCTAAATCCCATTGAACACCTGTGGAGAGATCTTAAAATTGCTGTTGTGAAAAGGCGCCCTTCCAATAAGTGAGACCTGGAGCAGTTTGCAAAGGAAGAGTGGTCCAACATTCCGGCTGAGAGGTGTAAGAAGCTTATTGATGGTTATAGGAAGCGACAGATTTCAGTTTATTTTTTCCAAAGGGTGCGCAACCAAATATTAAGTTAAGGGTGCCAAAAATTGTGTCCAGACCATTTTTGGAGTTTGGTGTGACATTATGTCCTATTTGCTTTTTTTTCCTCCTTTTTTGGTTTAGTTCCAATACACACAAAGGGAATAAACATGTGTATAGCAAAACATGTGTTACTGCAATCCTTTTCTGTGAGAAATACTTCATTTTCTAGAAAAAGTTCAGGGGTTCCAACATTTACGGCCATGAGTGTGTGTGTGTGTGTGTGTGTGTGTAATATATATATATATATATATATATATATATATATATATATATATACACACACACAAATATATATCTATACACACACACATACAGTATCCTACGCATATTTGATGTGCAGGATTTTAAGTTGCAAATTTCAATGTAAACTATATGACTGAACACAGCTTCAGATCTGCAGGATCAAATATGCACAGGATACTGTACGTGTGAATAGATCCTAAAAAGAAAAAAAAAAATTAGGGCTTGCCTGCTGGCAAATTGTCTGCTTGCAGTGGGCACCACTGAAACCATCAGCGGTATGACTTTGCAGAAGTGCGGTATCTCATAGATGGCAATGCGGTCTGACGGAATTCCACCCAAAGAATGAACATGTACATTCTTTGGGCAAATGTCCATTCCACTGGCATAATTACACTGTGGCGATTGAACAGTTTGCACAGAGCATCAGAATTCTATTCGATAATGGAAGCAGAATTCTGCCGGCGGAATGCCCACAGTATGAACGAGCCCTTACTCTATGTAAGCTAGGAAAATCAGCCCCTCCCCTGCTCCTCCTCTCCACAAACCAGTGTCTGGATGTATGACTACAGACTGCTGAATGCTTGTGTAGCATCAGAAGAGAGTATTGACTATTCCGTAATATAGGCTTGGTTGACCCTCCCATCTCTGCAATGCCTTTGGCCACACCACTGTCTGAAAACATGCATAATTTTGACAGCATTGTGGACAACAAAGAAAATTAACCCTTCAAGTGTGTATTCACACAAACCGTATCCTGCAGATTTGAAGTGGTGTTCAGTCATTTAGTTTACACTGAAATCTGCAGCTTCAAATCCTGCGCATCAAATACTGTACGTGTGAATACACCCCAAAACTACAAACCATGGCACTCAATCCGCAGAAAAGGAACTTGCTTGAATGCTATTCTCTCATGTCTTAGATATTTCAGCAATTTAATCCATGATACTAAGATTTACAAAGTAACCCCGGTTTAGAAAGAACCAACCAGCAGTTCTAAGCACAAAACAGGGAAACTTCCAGCACTGCATGGAATTAATAACTCAATACCTCCCACCTTACGAACATAGGAAACCACTGAAACATAAAGAACCTTTGTGCTCTGTGAAATTTCTTCCATCCCCACCATGAGTGGATATTAAAAGCCCTCCTCTACCGAGGACAATTCATTAACTCTACTGTCCACTTTTCTTGGTGTTTACATTGGATTCCTAGGAAAGGTTGTCTCTGTATATTTATATTGCCGTCGTGCCTCAGTAAGATTAATGTTGTAGGTGCTGTAAACAAAACGCCTGAACACAGACCAAGGAAAGCCGGGCAGATTGCTAATAATTAACTAGGCACATCAGACCATTTATACTAAAGAGCCCGCAGCGGCCCAACAAGCTCAGCTTCTACATATATTTATTTCCATTTCAGCTCCTGCAAGTAGAAGATGAATCAGTGAAAGCCCCTATTCTCACTGCTGTGCCAGAGCTAAAACTTATCTCAAAGGTGCCACTTCTGATTTCCCCTGCTCCTTGTCAGTAACACAGTATGGGGACACGAGGCGGATAAAACCAGAACACCACTGACCTCCATTCATGCTCCTAATTTATTGGAGAAATTCATTACCTTTCTGTTCTCTGTGGAAATATGCCTTTGTATGGAAATGTTAGGCTGGTAACATCAGTTTTCACCATGTCTGGCCCTAAACAGCTGTCCGAGCTCATTCAGACTTTGACTTTGAGCACCGGGATCCAGCAAATCTAATAAACTGTAAAAGAAATATGTGGCCCAGGGTCCCTAAGTGTGAAATGGACACTCAAGTGTCTTATTCTGTAGGCAATGGGTTCTGTGGCTAAAATAGGGGGGGGGGGAATGAATGACACTAGACAACTCGACTGGCATACATTCAAAACACTGCCTGAGGATACGGACCTATTACAGGTGTAACTACAGCGTGCATTCAACCAGGACAATAACTGGCTATGAAAGTGTTTCTATGTTATTGGCCATCATTGTGCAGGAACGTGAAGCAGCTTCGGTCATTCATTCAGATGAATGGCCTGCATATGGAAATCGAAAAGCCATTTTGTTCCTAGCATTTCACAGTGAACCATCAAGAAAATTATGTGGATCCAGGAACAAAGAAAACACACAAGCGACTTCGCTGTCATGGTTGGATGCCAAAATGCCCATTTTAAAGAAAGGAAGAGGTGACCGTATTTGTCAGCAAGACGTGATCAGTTCAATGCTAAGAAAAGGTGCAGTGGAATTGCTTGTGCCGATCCAGTCAGTATATTATTCAAAAATACCAGGAAAATATCCTGCTTCCTGATATTGCTATTATTTTTTATTTAGAACACTACAGTGCATCATAGAAGACTATGGAGCAGTTATGTCATAGAAATTACTACTCAGGTACTGATATATTGTACATACACATTATACAAAGCACATTATTATTATAATTGAAGAGAACACCGAGTTAGACCAATGCAAACTAACTAGACTGGAATTGCAGCTCATTTAAGTTACATTTCATTAAAGTAAACAGCCACGTTGTAATGCCACACACATCCGGAGGACAGGGATGGTGCCGTTTTTTTATGGCCCCTCCCATAGACCTGAATGGAGAGGGCGTGGCGTGACGTCCCCCTCTCTGAAGCCAGGCGGTTTCTGAAACTTCAGACGCAGCTACGCATAGAATGCGGGCTGCTACAGGGAGATCGCAGCAGCCCCCCCCCCACGATCAGACATCTTATCTCCTATCCTTTCGATAGGGGATAAGATGTTTTTGCCCAGAATACCCCTTTAATGATCAAATAGTACCTGTTGTCATAGATTTGTAAACTCCTCTGACGGAATTTTATCTCAAAAATAAAAGGATCAAGCAACAATTCAAGGGCTACTGCCTAATCCTTATCTTCCTTTCTATTTTTAAGTTGTAAAGGTGACCACTAGGGGTCTCCCTAGCTGCCCTGGCTATTGATTTCAAACTCATGCCAGCCTGGCATGAGTCCGAAATCTCATAGTGCAGCCGGGACACGTGACGAGCACAGTGCAGCTCCCTGCCTGTCAATCTGACAGGCGGGAGCGAGCGCTGTACTCTTAGCACAGCAAGGCACGCTCCTGACTTGTCCGCAATGGTCAACTCAGTGTAGTGCTCCACAAGCATCGGGTCTGCCTTTCCTTCCCTGATTGAGGTCTTCCTATGCATGATCAAAAGGTATAATCATTTTATAATCGCTGCACAGGAAGAAGGGCGGATGTGAGCCCAGGCAGGATTCACATGACTTTGCGCCTGCGGGCCACTCCCCCTTCCTCCCTCACTCTTGGCTGGCAGAAGGAGTAATAAAGAAGAAAACAGATAGAAAGAGGAGGAGTTTTAAGGACAATTAACGCAGGGATAGCGTCAGTTAGACTCAGGGACCGATTGGGGGGGGGGATGATTATGATTAGGGACAGTTAAGTTAGTGATAGGTACTCTGTAAGCACCGCAAAGCAGCAGCACACAAGGCAAATAACCAGTTTGAAAATACATAAACAAAACATGAATGTTACCATGTAGAGGCCAGATCATGCATACCTACCCCAACGCATGTTCTGCTGTCGGGCGCTTTTAATAAAGATTATCCCTTTTATGGTATTGTGTTTTTTGTATACTATTGTTTTTGCGTAAACAGCTAAAGGCCCACTGGTTGGGAAACACTGCATTAGAATGTGGGCCGGCCCCTCAGAAATTGGCTTGTTTAGCAGACATAACTAACATGCATGGCCAGCTTTACAACTGGAGAAATAATATTCAAGTGAAGCAACAAGTAATAAAAATCAAACAAAGGAGAGAAGTCCTTGTCTATAAAAGGGATACAATCTAAAAGGTCTGTTTTTTGTTATATAAATATACTAAACAACTAAAACTTCTATTACTATTGGCAGTATAACCAACATAACCCCTTTATACCATAAATAATAGCAATGCAAATGTTCTAGTAAGGCACAGCAGAGACAATGTAAAACTGCTATTTAATTAGGAAACCAATTACGATTGTGTTTAGGATGACACAGACACCTTTGTGATAAACTGTTGGCAATGCAGTTACAGCAGCCTACATATTAACCTTCAATGCCCAACACTGTCATAAACAGAACACGATATAAGGAGCAGAAAAAGCTCCTGATGCTAACTGGGCAATACACATCACCATATTCCCTTTGGTCACAGAACCACGATTTTTGTCAAGTGTTGGAGCAGAATATGCCTTATGTCTATTGGACACTCTTCAATCATGTTCAAATGTGCAGGATTTGCCATAGGCTTCCGTACAGAATTGTGCTGCAGCAGAGTCATATTGATTTCATATATTATTGATGTATTATTCTGGAAGTTCCCTGCCTATGTTTTGGGAGACTGACATGGTATAACCAACCTACAGACAGGAGGAGTCCTAGCCCATTGCACATCTCTATATAGCAGCGCTCCTAGCAAAATAAGTATAGCATATTCTAGCAATATGAATCCCCTTTCTACCTTTTATGTCCTTGTAACCATTTCATTGCGCTGCAGAATATGTTCAAATTAGATAAAGAATAGCACTTCTGACATATTTTGAGCCGTTCCTATGTGCAGTCTTCCACTTCTGCTTTCAGTTTCTGGAGACAAAGAAATAATGGGAAATGTAGTTCTCGGATGACATCAGCGAAGGAGAAGATAACTTGCTTCTTCCCCTACCTGGAAAATCAATAACCCTGGCAGGCTGGGATGAGGAAAAGACATGGAATTGTTCTACTGCCATACACTAGAGATTTAAGCTGGCCAAGACAGGCAGATCCACATTAATCTCTGTCAATCGCAGGTAGATATCTGTGAAAAACACGATTAGACGTATTGGACTTTGTTGATCATTTTCAAGTACAGCCGTGTCATCTTATCCCAGTCAACTGCTGTGTCCCCCGTGTCACACAGAGGAGTAGAGATCAATAATAACAATTGTCAGAAATTCTTGTTTTACCTTATGGCACAGTTGTCAAGAACGACAACCTTCACAGAGCAAACGTAAGCAACAATTCAGAAATCAACCATCTAAAATCTGTAGTGTGGTCAGTGACGCACAGTTTCTCTTACTCCTCACACTATCACATTCAAATGTATTCTCCGAGATCTACAAATAAAGGGATCAACAGAAGGAAGCCTATGATTAAATGTCCACAAAACTATGCAATGCCCATACTTAGGTATTACGTGTGAAAAGAAAAATGCATTTGGATGTAATTCTTCCGATTATACACATTTTTTGTAGACAATAGTCAAAAACAGGAAATCCCTGCCATTGTGTATTTAAGGCCTTTCATTGTATGGTGTAAAGTGTGAAAAAGAACGCAATGACATGAGCTGTCTAGCAGAATAAGGATCACACAAGCTTTCCTGTTAATAATGGAACAGCGAAAGAACAAAAAGGACTGATTTATTTCCAGCACCGCGCCAGACTGCAACAAGCAGAAAACCCAGTGCAAGTCTGACCTAATATATATATATTTAGCAATTCTTACATCAGGCAAACTAAACCCTAATAGGCGAAATAAAATGTATAACAGTATCAATTGGTGCTCTGAATGTCTGAAAGTGCCATCATTATCTTGTGGAAATTCAGATTTAAGAAGGGCAGTCCAGGGTTTGGTAGGTAGGTAGGGAACTCCCCTATTAGGTAGAAGCCTCCAGAAGGTTGGTGGGGAATCCTCCCCATTTAGGTAGAAGCCCCCCAATAATTATGTAGTCAGGTAGGTAGGGTACCTCCTATTGGTTAGATGTTCCTATAAGTTTCCCCCAATAAGTCTCCTCCAAAAGAAAATAAAAACCACACCCACCTTTCCTCCATTCTTGTACTAAAGCCTCTGCACCATCCACTCTGTTAGTGATGAAGGACCTTCTCCTGAAACCCAAAGTAGTGCCGGATCTGCCGAGCAGTGAAATGTCATCACATGGCAGGCCCTGCACCACTCCGGATAAAAGAGCAAAAAATAAAGTCTAAGTGTGGGAACGGAGGGAAGGCAAAAGGGATTTTTATTTTTTATGGTCTGCCGGTATCAGGAAGGATATCGGGGACATTTGCAGAAGTAGAAGTAGTTGTACAACTGTCCAGCATTAGCACGGATACCAGTAAAAGTACGTTCCTAATGATAATGAATCTCATCCCTCAAGGGAAGAATAAATAAATAAAAAATGTGATAGAAAATTGCTAAAAAACGAGTGCTGTTCCCTGGTAAATGGATGCATATAGAGCATTAGACTGCTGCCATGTACATCATACTGTTCTTCAGCAGTTGTCTACCAACTGGACTTCCAGATGTTGTAAAATTACTAGGGATCGACCGATTATCGGTATGGCCGATATCATCGTCCGTTAATCACGATTTTGGGCATTATCGGTATCGGCAATTATCTTGCCGATAAGCCGATAATGCCCCGCCCCCCCCGCACCGCGACCACCACCCCCCTCGACCCGCCGCACCGCACCTCCGACCCACCGCACCGCGTCGCACCCCCCACCGTGATGCTAGGCGGTATACAGGTATGGATTTTTTCCCATACCGCTATACCGGTCGGGCCCCTCCCCCACCCTCCGAGTGAATAAAAAAAATTAAACTTATCCGTAATGGGGGTGGTCCAGGCCATCCTTCCTTCATGTAGTGTCCGGGGGCATTCCGGGTGGAGGGTGGTCCGGTCCGGGCTGTCCTTCTCCCACGGTCTTCTTCTCCACTCCGGGCAGGCTCCGGCCTAGTACGCTGCATAGACGCCGCTACGCCGTGACGTCAGGTGCGTCGCTGCGCACGGGCGTCACTGCGCAGCGACGTCTATGCAGCGTACTAGGCCGGAGCCTGCCCGGAGTGGAGAAGAAGACCGTGGGAGAAGGACAGCCCGGACCGGACCACCCGGAAGGCCCCCGGACACTACAGGAACGATGGATGGATGGCCCGGAGCACCCTGGCAGGTAGGGGAGAGAAGCGGGTGGTGGCGGCGGCCTATGGCCCCGCAAAAGCCACTGCAGATCATTGATTTAAAGCGCCCGCTTTAAATCAATGATCTGCAGCGGTGTCGCAGGGGGTTAAACAGCCGATAACTTATACCGGAATATCGGTATAAGTTATCGGCTATCGGCCCTAACCTGCACCGATTATCGGTATCGGCCCTAAAAAACCGATATCGGTCGATCCCTAAAAATTACCCCTCCAGGCAGCCGACAGCTGTGGGGCATACTGGGAGTTGTAGTTTTGTAACACCTGAAGGTCCACAGTTTGGAAGCCACTGCTCTTTAGGGCCCATCGACTTTAACCAGTAATCATTGCCAAAGGAATCCTCCCACATCTTCCTGCTGGTAACTTGTAGTCTTTCCAGTGGGGTACAGGGTACGAGTCAGTCCAGGACCTGTTGACTTTAAAGGGATTGACCTGGAATAGAAAACCAGAGCTGATACCTTCTAAAAACAGCATCACCCTTGTCTTCAGGTTGTGTTTGGTGTTATCTCAATTTACTTCAATGGAATTGAGCTGCAATACTACACACAGCCTGAGGACAGAAAAAAAAATAGCTCTGCTTTTCTGTTCCTGGACAACCCCTTTAAAGTAGCCATTCCCACAGTTTTTAGAGGGGGGGCAGATCATTTTTCTGGAGCCTATCATTACAGCAAGCACAACACATAGCTGACAGACAACTCAGCAATGGTAATATACAGCTATGAAACCCTGCACCAACTCTCTTATCTCATAAATCCGTCTATACTTGTCCCAATACAACAGAACCAGAAAGGTGGATTTTATACTCCTGGTAACATTTATAAGCTATATAGTGCTAAATAACTAAGTTTTCATACTTTACAAGTAGTTACCAAACAGTAGTATGATCTACAGCAGTGCACCAACCCAATCCTAAAGCCCCCACCCAACATTCTGGGTTTTTCCAGTTACTCCACTGGAATAGAACAGGGTAAAATTTAATCCTGGACAACTGGTGGGCCTTGAGGACTGGGTGGGGGACCTCTGGATCTACAGGACGATTTCAGAGTGGGGCAACAGTGCATCAATGTTAGGCCACCAGGCTGCTTTCTAAAAAGGAGGAAAACTGCATCCTCATAGGCTTAGTTCTAACATATGTTCTGCAGTAATTCAACAAGCAGGTAGACATGTGGTGACATTTTTCGATCATGTTTGCACAGATGAATTCTGTCCAGCTATAATACAAAGGGTCCTAGACACAAAACTATATCTAAATCATTTTAGAAAACAGGTGCAAAAATATGGTGCATTTTATTCCCCACTTTACACACTAGTGTAATCCCCAACAGACACCACTAGGTGTGATCAAATCCACTTACGATTGACATTACTACTATGGTGAGGTGTTATGGCTGTCAATGCTCTGGTGGTGCCATACTATGGCTCACACGGTTCATATTCAGCCAGTCAAGGCAGCTTGTTTACTGGGTGTTGTGTACCTCCTATGTATTTTCTAGGAGCAGATCAAGGCTGAGGATGGATTTGGAATTATACTTTCTACCTTTTCTTCTGCAGTGATACAACATGACTTTTTTTGGCACAATGCTGAGAGAACATTCCGCTCTTTGATGTTTCCAGGGGTCACATGACAGGACTGCCACCATGAAGTATGAAAGGATGTGAAAGTAAATCAGGATTAAAATGGGGGCGAAAAACAAATGAACATACGTAGCAAAAAACGTTTCTTAGGAGTTATGTAGACCATTCTACGACCGGATCAATAGGCCTTCTATAACATAATGCTGTGGCATCAAAGAAATCTACAGAGCAAAACCAGACAAGCCAGCACAGAAGAAAGCAGTGTCTTCTGAGTGGCAGGAAAGACTAAGTGTTATTTATGGGCACATTCGTGGAAGAAAACCAGCTTCATTTAGTGAGTAAACCTTTCCCCAGAGGCCACTATATTACAGCCCATGGACAGACTTTAGATCTCCGCTACAGTCGAGAACAACTGTATTTTATGTGCACTTTATGAAGAAACAACTCACACTGATAAACCACAGACTAATCCTTTTAATGTCACCTTGCCCTGTGGAAGCATGTGGGGACTATACAGCGCCCAAGCATTCTCATCTATCCGGTCCAACCCTAAACAAGACGCAGAAATAATAAAATAAAAAAATAAAACTTATTTTCTGTTTCACATATTCCTTTCAACACAACGTTTACACACTCTCACCAAAAACAATAATATGGAGGCCAAATATGGAAAAAAATTCATATACTTTATTGAAAATACAGTAAAAACTTGTACTAAAAAATTACAATACAATATTAAATCGGTGGTCATACAACACACACTGCAAGAAAGTGATGAGAATGTCCCCCATGAATAAACAAGATACACATGGTACAAAAAGTCTCATTCAATATGGTGGCCTACCACATGGGGTATGTCAATATGCAAACACACAATATATATGAGAATGAGACTGTAGAGAACAGGAATCAATAAGAAGAAAGAAGACAGGGTAAACAAAAAATGGAAATAATAGACAAATTCTGGTCATGCACCCTATCTTGGGACAGCTCACCTACCCCGAACGCGTTTTCGCTTGTCGCTTCGTCAGGGGGCCCCCTGTCTTCTTTCTTTCGTTTATTCATAGGGGACATTCTCATCACTTTCTTGCAGTGTGTGTTGTATGACCACCGATTTAATTTTTTAGTACAAGTTTTTACTGTATTTTCAATAAAGTATATGAATTTTTTCCATATTTGGCCTCATTGTTTTTGGTGAGAGTATGTTATAGTGGCCTATGGTACTACTATTGGCTAACAACGTTTACACAGTTGTTTAAAGGGATACTCCATTAGCCAGAATTCAGAACTAAATGTTCCAGACACTGTTTCTGCCCTGCAGGGGTCGGCCATGCCCCTCTGATGTCACGGCGATGCCCCCTCAATGAAAGTCTATGGGAGGGGGCTTGACTATCGTCAAGCCCCCTCCCATAGACTTCCATTGAGGGGCATGGCCGTGACATCATGAGGGGAGTGGCCGACCCCCGCAGGGCGAAAACAGCATTCGGAACATTTAGTTCGCAATGCTGGCCAGTGGAGTATCCCTTTAACACCAAAGTATTCTCAATAGGTGCTGGACAGCAGAAATAGGTACAGTTGTCAGAATAGTTTCTCTTAATGGAACAAATATTATATCAAGCTAGTCATGTGCTAATGCATGCAATGTGTAGGTGGTTTGGGCTGGAAAAGTAAAAAAGCCCATGCCTGTGTGAACATGAAGCTCCCATTTGGACTTTATGTAGAGTGCTGCGCTCTTCTCTTTGGTTTTAAAGTCAGACTGTAAAAGCCCCATTGGGGATCGCTGACACGCGTATAACACATACTATGAGAATGATTGCCGCACAGGGAGTAGTTTTCCTGCTGGCTGTTCTCCTAGTGGATTATTTAAAGAAATAAGCTAATACAATGTAACAAAGCAGACCGTAACAGCTCACAGTCTATCCAACAAGAGGCACAAAGAGGTAGAACAGTAGCCAAAGCGCAAAACTAACTAAACCATTCTAGGTGTGTACATAGAAACATATGGGGATAAACCACATTTATGCAGAGGCAGCTTGTAAACCATTGCTGTAAATCTAGGGCTACACAAATTTATTGTTGAGATTACAGTATTTTCTACACAAATTGACTGCTGCAGTCTACAAGACTGAACTGAGCTACAGGTAATTCAATGGATTTCTCTGCCTGCAGCTGGAGCTCAATAAAAGCTGAAAAAATATTTCTACAAAAAAAAAAAAAAAAAATAATAGTCTTGCTCACCGACCTTACATATATATTATTTTGGCCACAAAAGAGTGTGCAATGCAGAATTGTACTGTGCACCAGATTCCTATGGAGGTAAAGGTATTGTAAACCTGCTGTATATGCCAATAAATGGTGGGATATAATTTGACTTGTGAAGTATACTACTAACTAAAACACTTAAAACGAACATGTCACAATGAACATGCAATCTGATAGGATACATATAGGGTGATTAAAGGGGTACACCAGTGGATTTTATTTTTAATTTTTTTAAATCAACTGGTGCCAGAAAGTTAAACAGATTTGTAAATGACTTATATTAAAAAATCTTTACCCTTCTAGTACTTATTAGCAGCAGTATGCTACAGAGGAAATTCTATACTTTTTTTAATTTCTTTTTTGTCTTATCCACAGTGCTCTCTGCTTACACCTGCTGCCCGTGTCAGGAACTGCCCAGAGCAGCATTGTTTTGCTTTGGGGATTTCCTCCTGCTCCGGACAGTTCCTGATACGGGCAGCAGGTGTCAGCAGAGAGCACTGTGGACAAGACAAAAAAAAATTCAAAAAAAAGTATAGAATTTCCTCTGCAGCATACAGCTGCTAAAAAGTACTGGAAGGGTAAAGATTTTTTTTTTATAGAAGTCATTTACAAATCTGTTTAACTTTCTGGCACCAGTTGATTTAAAAAAAAAATATATATATATATATGTTTTCCACCGAAGTACCCCTTTAACTCTGTAGAACCAAATAGCAGCAAGATAGCAGTAAAAGGTAGGGACACAGAAGTAATGTTTAAACAGTAACAAAATAAACACAGCCTTTACACACAGGTAGAAACACAAGAATAATTACACGCTTGCTCACTGCCAAGTATACATATAAAAAAAAATTCCAGTCTCTACACGTGGCTTACTACCAACCACTCAACAGTCAACAAAATGTGTTACAGAAAACCTCCAGATTCAAACGCTCATGAGTAGTACAGGTTCATCGCAGTCTCTCAGACTAACTTAATTAGTTTTAAAGCCCAGTAACAATTCGCCAGCAGTACCCGTGCTGATCTGGGCTAGTCTGAAAAACTGGAGTAGCCTAAGAAGGGGATGAAAGACCCCACTATCAAACCTGCCATTCATCCTCTAAAAAATGTGAGCCTGATAACAAGATTACTTCAAAATCTTGCAGGGATTGTACTCTTACTGGATTTCCCATATCTCACCCAGTTTTCTCTGGATGAGATACAGTGGTCCCTCAAGTTACAATATTAATCGGTTCTAGGATGACCATTGTGTGTTAAAACCATTGTAAGTTGAGACTATAACTCTATGGAAACCTGGTAATTGGTTCTGAAGTCACCAAAATAGGAAAAAGTGAGGATTAAAGAAAAATGGTGAATTATACTCACCGATAATGTCTTTTCTGGAAGTCTCCACGACGGCACCCATGAGATTATCTCCTCCTCCTGATTGGGACAGGAAAAAACACAGAGGTTAAATTCCCCACCCCTTCCTGTCCACACCAGTGTATTTATAAAGAACACCGAAGGAAAGGAAAAAAGTGCACCAAAAAAAAACACTATAATAGAAAACGAAAGGGTGGGATGTATGGGTGCTGTCGTGGAGACTTCCAGAAAAGGAATTATCGGTGAGTATAATTCACCATTTCCCCCCATGTCTCCATGACAGCACCCATGAGAAATACCAAAGAATTTACTTAGGGAGGGACTACAGCACTGAGAACTTTACGTCCAAAGGCCATATCCTCAGAAGACAAAACGTGAACTCTATAATGTCTGGAAAAGTATGAAGGTTTTTCCAAGTGGCAGCTTTGCAAATCTGTTCTACAGAAGCTCTGGCTCTCTCTGCCCATGATGAGGAAATTGCTCTAGTAGAATGGGCCTTCAATTGAATAGGCAGGGCTTTACCTCTGGCCACATAAGCCTCTGAAATTGCGGTCTTAATCCATCTGGCTATAGAACTGCTAGAGGCTTTTTTACCTCTATTAGGGCCAGCAAACTGAATAAACAGATTGCCATCCTTCCTCCGCTGACTAGTTCTTTTAATGTAAATGAGGACCGCTCTTCTAACATCCAAAAGACTATATGATTTTTCTAAGTCATTTTTGGGATCTGAACTGAAGAATGGAACCACAATATCCTGTGATCTATGAAAATTAGAGACAACTTTAGGGAGGAAGTTAGGCTCTAACTTAAAAATGATTTTGTCATCCAAAATTCTGATATAAGGCTCCCTGATAGAAAGAGCCTGAATCTCACCTACTCTTCTAGCTGTAATGATGGCGATTAAAAATATAGTTTTGAGAGTCAAAAATTTTTCAGAAATAGAATCAAGAGGCTCAAATGGATCCAAAGGAAGAGTCACTAGAACTGTATTTAAATTCCACTGAGGACAGATATTTAAAGTCTTAGGTCTGAGTCTGCTGGATGCTTTAATAAACCTTGAAATCCACGTTATCAGCCAATTTTACATGATAGAGAGCACTGAGAGCAGAAACCTGTACTTTGAGGGTACTAGGGGAAAGACCTAAATCAAATCCCTGCTGAAGGAAGTCTAGAATTTTAGGAATCACCGGAGTGTTGATAGAAAAAGAATCCCCCCACACCAAGAGACAAATTTCTTCCAGGTTTTAGTATAGACTCTAGAGGTAGTATCTTTACGGCTAGATAGAAGTGTATTTACTACCTTTTCAGAGAAACCTTCCTTCAGCAGAATGGACTTTTCAATTTCCATGCTGTCAAGCTGAGGTTTTTGATCTGATGATGAAAGGATTGTCCCTGGGAGAGCAGATCCTTTTGAAGAGGAAGATAGATGGGATCCTCTACAGCCAGAGTCTTTAAAGGGGTTGTGCGCTGCCCTGCAGTTCGGAGCTCCGCTCACAGTGTCCGGAAGTTCATTACTCCGAACGCTGTGCGCGGGCTTCAGTGTTCGCAGCCGTGACGTCTCACCCGCCCCCTCGTGACGTCTTGCCCGCCCCCTCAACAAAAGTCTATGGGAAAGGGGCGCGACTGCTGTCACGCCCCCTTCCCATAGACTTTGGTAGAGGGGGCGGGCGTGACGTCACGAGGGGGCGGGCGAGACGTCACGAAGGGGCCAGGCGTGACGTCACGCCCGGTGGCCGCGAACACGGAAGCCCGCACACAGCGTTCGGAGTAATGAACTTCCAGACGCTGTGAGCGGAGCTCCGAACTGCAGGGCAGCGCACAACCCCTTTAATAGAGAGAACCAGCTCCTCTTTGGCCAGTAGGGAGCAACTAGGATTAGAATGCAATGATAGTTCATTAGCTTCTGAAGGACCAGAGATATTAGCGGCAGGGGAGGAAATGCGTATCCCATACGGAATGTCCAATTCTGAGCTAATGCATCTACTGCTAGCGGAGAGTCCCTTGGATTTAGGGAATAGAATAGATCCACCTTGTGATTTCTCTTGGTTGCAAACAGATCGATTTGAGGAACCCCCCCCCCCCCCATCTCTCCGTGATCATTCTGAATGCCCACGGAGCTAGAGACCATTCCCCTGGGTCTAATATGTGTCTGCTCAGGAAGTCCGCCTCCAAGTTCCAGACCCCGTTGAGATGGACTGCTGAGATAGAAAGTACCTTGTTTTCTGCCCAAGAAAATATTTGATGCGAAATTGACTGGAGAGCTGTGTACCTTGGACCTCCCTGATGCCTTATAAAGGCCACTGCAGTCATGTTGTCCGAGTAAATGAGGATATGGCGATTTTTGCAGATCTCCTCCAACTCTTGGAGTGTCATCCATATTGCCAGTAGCTCTCTGAAGTTGGAAGATTTTCTTGCTGTCTGAGGATCCCATTTCCCTTGGACTACTCGAGACGGTGTGAGCACCCCATCCTCCTGCACTGGCATCCGTTGTTATGAGTAACTGGTTTGACTGAAACCAACTTACTCCCTTCTTTAAATACTTCTTGAACGTTCACCATCTTAGATGGGTTTTTACTTGAGTGGGAATTATCACTCTTCTGTCTAAAGCTTTCTGAGACTTGTCCCAAATGGCTAGGATCCACTTTTGTAGAGGCCTGGAGTGAAACTGAGCCCAAGCTACTGATTTGATGCATGATGTCATATGGCCCAGAGTGGACATTGCTGTCCTGATTGTACAGGAATGGAGGCTTAGAAACCTGGAGACTAATGCCTGCAGTAATACCCTTTTGGAAACCGGAAGAAAGGAGGTCTGGATCCTTGAATCCAAAAGGGTACCTAGGAAATGTTTCCTCTGACTGGGAATAAGATCTGATTTGAATAGATTTAGGATCCAACCCAACTTCTGGAGAACAAATATAGCTCTTTGTAAATGAAGTTCCAGCTGAGGAATTGAGTCCGCCACTATCAGTATGTAGTCTAGATAAGGGATAATTAAAATAGACTCCTGAGAAGGGAAACAACCTTTGCTAAGACCTTGGTGAAAATTCGAGGCGCAGATGACAGGCCGAATGGGAGACAGACAAACTGAAAGTGGCGGACCCCGGACCCCCACTGGATGGCAAATCTCAAATATTTTTGGGAATTTGAATGGATGGGAATGTGGTAATATGCATCGCGAAGATCGATAGTCGCCATCACCGCCCCCTCCTTATGGAATGGTCTGAAAGGGGAAAAAAAGACGAAAAGGAGACTTTTTAGGTTGGACCTTATCTACGGGCAATCCTTTTTTATTGTCTGCTGCTTTTTCCAGAATAGAATCCAACTCTGGACCAAACTAAAATTTTCCATGAAAAGGAAGGGAGCGGAGATTACTTTTTGAAGTCATGTCTCCCGACCAAGATTTTAACCACAGTACACGCCTAGTGGTATTGGACAAAACAGAAGTACGAGAAGCAAGTTTTACTGATTCTGCAGAGGCATCTGATAAAAAATGAGATTCCATCTTAAGCAGAGGTAAGGATTCCAAAATCTGGTCCTTAGGGGTATCAGCCTGGAGGTGGTATTCCAACTGGTCTAACCAAGCTCCTAAAGTCCTGGCTACACAGGTAGAGGCTATACTAGGCCTTAACAGTGAGGAAGCAGCCTCCCAGGACTTTTTAAGCAAACTCTCTGCCTTTCTATCCATTGGATCTTTAAGTTGTGTAGCATCCTCGAAAGGCAGAGAGGTACGCTTTGCCACTTTAGCAACCGGGATATCTACTTATGGTATCGTGTCCCAGGTAGTAGAGTCTGTAACATCAAAGGGATAACTCCTTTTTAGACCCCCTAGGAAAAAAGGCATTCTTTTCTGGCTTAGCCCACTCATCTTTAAATGGGCACTGTCACCAACTTTATTTTTTGATATGTTGTACTTATGTACTACAACATCTCCAATATACTTTAATATTTTTTTTTTTCATTAAAAAGGTTTAATTTACATTTAAAAACCGGCCACTGAAAAAGGACTGATTTTGGAGTGGCAATCAGTCCTTTTTCAGTTAGGCTGCACTCGCTCCCTGCCTGTCAATTAGACAGGCGGGAGCGAGCGCATTGGCTCCCCGGCCACTGGCTGGGAGGCCACTCCTCCCGCACATCGCCGCCGCCGCTGTCCCTGCACGCCCGCTGCCGGACTCTGCAGTAACTGCAAGTGTAATGAGGGAACGGGGTATGCGGGGCCGGGGGGGGGTGGGTTGGGGGTGGAGCAGTGAACGGGCTAGTGCCGTAGTGGGGGGGGGGGGGGGAACAGGCTAGCAAAAAAAAATAGGATGGTGGGAGCTACCCTTTAATAATTTTATGCAAATTTGTATGAACAGGGAAAGTACAGGGTTTCCTGTCTCCTAGGCCTCCAAAAAGGTCATCCTGGATAGACTTAGTCTCCTGAACTTCCTCTAAATTCAAGGTACTACGGACAGACTTAATTAAGGATTTTATATCATCAGAATTAAACAAGAATTTTTTCAAAGAGGAATCTTCCTCTTCATGAGGATTTTCCACAAATTCTCCTTCTTCCAATTCTGGAGACACTTTCTTCAGAATCCGAAAAAGACACCATTTTAGTCTCTTTTACAGCTGAGGCATTAACCGAAGTAGTAGGAACCACAGGGGTAACAGGTGTAAAAGAAACTAACGCTGAGTGTATCTCTGAATGAATCATGGATTAAATTTCTTGCATAAAAGTTGGAGAGTCATCTTTTACTACTGATGCAATGCATGATTTACACAGAGGTTTAGAAGCAGATTCAGGAAACTCCTTATAGCAAATAACACATTTCTTAGGTTTTGATTTTTTCGGTTTAACCGAAGAACCTGCAGAATCCTTGTCTCCCTGCAAATACAAGGAAGAGGATAAAACACCATGCAATGAAGATAGGCAAGGGCGAACCCATAGGCCCCCAGTACTCACGGATCCTGGGATCACTGGAGGATCTGGTACTTTTGCAAGTGAGCAAATGATGCAGCCTAGTATTTTCCAACGCTGGAAACAGTTAGAGCAGCTTCCATCTGGGAGAGGGGCTTCTAATAGGAAAGAGCCGGCCTCCAGATTCAAATTCCCCGCCGGAGCGCGGCTGGAAGTGACGTCAGACGCCAGCATTTCCGGCCGGAAGAAACAAACTAGAAGCGCTCGCGCGAGGAGAGAACTCCTCGCTGAAGGCAGAGACCGCTGAAGGAGACCGTACAGAGACCCGTACACTATACGGTACTCCAGCGGTATCCCTCCGCCTCTATGCTCCCGGAGCGGACCTACAGAGAGGACCGGACCATGGGGAGAAAAAGACCGGGGGTGTGCTATGCTCAAAGCCCGAGTCCGCAAGGCCCCGGTAAGGACCTTCATTTCTTCATGCAGGAGAGTAAGAAACCCCCCTGCACCTCTCAGCTCCTTCCCTGACAGGGACAGGAAAAAACACTGGTGTGGGCAGGAAGGGGTGGGAAATTTAACCTCTCAGTGTTTTTTCCTGTCCCAATCAGGAGGAGGAGATAATCTCATGGGTGCCGTCGTGGAGACGTGGGGGGGAAATAGGTAGATAACAAATAGAGAAAAAGCAAGTGCTTACATATAAAAGAAAGAAAGAGCTGCTGGAAGCTGTAAATCACTGTCTACGTAGAGGACAGGAGCTTCTTCAGGGTCCTGTACAGTACATACAATGTCCTAACAAAAGTAAAATGGAGCCACCGTCACCTGGAACAGCTATCCCTGGCACAGGTAATGAGTAGTACAGAACATGTAGTACCTCCCTGTACTAGAGGGAGGCGGTACCAGACAGGAATTCAGTGTACACGCTTCAGTAAAACAGGTGTTTTACCAGAAAATGTCCATTCTGATTGGTCAGTTCTTCCAGCCATTGACATGTTTCACAAATCTGGACTGTCCGTAGCATTGTAGGTTGAATCTGGTTTCAAGTTACAATGGTCCAGAAAAGACTATTGTATGTTGAGGCCATTGTAAGTTGAGGGATGACTGTATGCTCTTCCTTAAATTGGCTCTTCCAAAAACTTTTTATATGCTGTTACTAATGAAAATTAAAGACCTTTTGTAATATAACACAACACAGAACTTCCTCTAACTTGACGGGATTGAGAGGCGCTGGACACACTGACTGAAGGGATCTCACGTTTAATCACCCATGATGCAGTGTTTCACAGTAAAACTGCTTCATGAGGCATATTAGATGCCTGATGAAGCAGTCTTACTGTGAAAGGCATTGCATCATGGGTGATTAAAAGTGAGATCCCTTCAGTCAGTGTGTCCAGCGCCTCTCAATCCAGTCGTTAAGTTGGAGGAAGTTCTGTGTTGTGTTCAAGTTCTGACGTGGAGCTGCTGCAGGCAATTACACCACTACCCTGTCCCATAGTTTCACTTGGTGGAGTGTAACTTCATGCGGTAAGCACCACTTTCAACACACCAATTCTGGTTTAAATGTTATCACACTACGTAGCGCTGTCTGTGTCCAGTTTTAGCTTTTGTAATTTAGTTACTTAATTTTGTTTTGCATATTTAATAATATCTACTGAGACACTGACAAGTCCTGCATCAGGCTTGTCCATCCATGAGTCATGGACAACATAAGATTCCTAGACAAGGCTGCATGAGCAGACACACCTCCTTCCCTTGAAAGGATTTCTAACACTGTAAGCTAATGAAAAGAAGGATTCTTACAATAAACATAGGTCACAGAGGCATAAAAATTTTATGTACATGGTCAGGATTAGGTATCAAGTATTTTTTTTCCTTTTTTTGTGGGATCTGACAGGTATGCTTTAAATCTGGTATTCACAAACAGGTACCTTAAATCTAGTGATCCAAGATGTTTGTGCTTCTTTCTATACCTCTGCTTACTCTGGACTTAGGGATCCAGTGAACAGTCCTAATCAGTTCTTGACAGGTAAATGCTCAAAAAAGGTTAGCTGGAAAATTATTGAAGGAGTCTACCGATTGTCTACCAGATTACTTCATATAGAAGGTCTCACGTGCCAAAATGCATGTTTGAGAAGCTCTATTCCAGTCCCTGCACCTACACTAGTTATTATGGTCAGTATAGTTTGTTTTTGGGCATATTATGATAACTCAATGGGATTGTTCCTTCTGGCACATGGCACTTTATTGAGTATCTATTATATGCATTTTAGTTGTTGTTATTTGTTCCCCACTGCAGCCAAATTTTGTGTGTGTGTAGTTAACCAGTCGTATAATTATTATATAGTTAACCAGGGTATTTTCATGTGTACTTCTATGTGCGGCTTCCAGTGATCTCGCCCCATTTTCTGATGTATGAATTCCTCCTTTTAAAATTTTTTATAAATCTATTTTTATCTTCCAAATTTTGCAACTTTTCAATAAAGCTTTTCATTATTTTGCATTCAAGTGACTCCACTTTTCTTTCCTTGGGTTAGTATCTTTGCATAAGAACAACAAAAATTTCAGTGAAAAAGTTACAAGTCATTCCAAACCCTTTTCCTCAAAATTATATATCAATTTGCTCAGCTCCACGTGATCTATAATATGACAGCGGTAGATTAAACAGCATTTTCATAGTGACATGTACCCTTTAATTCTCATTAAATGAGGCTGAAACCGCCACAATAGAGGCACAATTTGGGTCGGGTCACCAGCTGATCTGCAGCGCAAAATACGCTGTGGATCCCTAACGTGTTACCCTACCCTAAGGGTAAATTCACACGTACAGGAACTGCTGAAAACAGCTGATTTTGCTACCTATTGAAGTTAATGGGTAGCAAAATCAGCTGCACAAAATATGCAGCAGATCCTGTACGCGAGAACGTACTCTGAAAGGATATATCTTTTTCACTTCCATAAACTTCTCCCACCTTCTTTTCCAGATCAATAGCTGCTTCCCTCACCGCCCCATACGTTGTAATACACAGATACTTCTCTTTCAGAAACACTGGCTTTTGGCACCTGTGATTGTTGGCGCAGTCAGGCCCTGCTTCATAAAATTTGTCTTAAAGTCCATTTACCCCTACTAAAAAATTGCTGTAGGCCTCAGCAAAGTCATGTCATTCTTTGATTGGTGTTTAAAGGGGTACTCCGGTGCTTAGACATCTTATCCCCTATCCAAAGGATAGGGGATAAGATGCCTGATGGTGGGAGTCCCGCCGCTGGGAACACCCGGGATCTTGCACACGGCACCCCGTTTGTAATCAGTTCCCGGAGCGTGTTCGCTCCGGGTCTGATTACCGGAGACTACAGGGCGGGCGGCGTGTGACATCACGCTCTGCCCCTCAAGGCAAGCCTACGGGAGGGGGCGTGACAGCTGTCACGCCCCCTCCCATAGACTTGCATTGAGGGGTGGCGCGTGACATCACACGGGGGCGGAGGCGTGACGTCACATGCCGCCCGCCCTGTAGTCGTCGGTAATCAGACCCGGAGCGAACATGCTCCGGGGAGTGATTACAAACGGGGTGCCGCATGCAAGATCACGGGGGTCCCCAGTGGCGGGACTCCCACGATCAGGCATCTTATCCATATCCTTTGGATAGAGCATAAAAGATGTCTAAGCACCGGAGTACCCCTTTAAAGAACATTTTCACACAGAGTTTTTGCTTATTCGGTGTGTTTGGAATAAACGCGACACGTTTTCAGGTTTAAGCGTGAAACTGAATAAAAAGCAGAAGACAAGCTTTGTTCTCTTACCTCATATACCGTTCTGAATATTAAAAGGAATTATCAAGCTAGAATATTGCTAAAAGCAAATTGATCTGGAAGGCAATATTGAAGAGCTATCCTTGTAAGTGACGTGAATCCCGAACTGTTCCCACTTAAATGAAATCACATAACGCAATAAAGAAAAAGAAGCACGGTTAAGGCAGACATGTATGAAGGCTGAAAAAGGTCTTGTGCCCTAAGCTTCTAAATAGAAGGGTGAGCAGAACAACGCTTGTAAAGATTATCAGCTGATCAATAGAAAAAGCAAATGTAGACAAGCCAAACACAAAGAACACTCTTCAGACTACTAATAAGCAAAGTCCATTCTCTAAGGACTTTTACAAGGAGAAGGATAAATATTGAATAGAAGGAAAATAATTTGCTGTTATTCAGTTTTTTTTATTTTTGTTTTTTTGTTTGTTTTTTAAAAGGACTTCAAATGCATTAAAATAATAAAGCAAGTTACTTACCTCTCATATTCCATGCAGATCCCCCATGCTCTCCAAAATATCTATGGGGGAAATTTATCAAAACCTGTGCAAAGAAAAGTTGTCCAGTTGCCCATAGCAACAATCCGATCGCTTCTATCATTTTGCAGAGGCCTTGTTAAAAAGGAAAGAAACGAGCCGATTGGTTGCTACGGGCAACTTTTCCTCTGGACAGGTTTTGATAAATCTCCCCCTATCGCTCATTTCCTGCTGCTCCATTACATTGTCTTCCTACCTTTAAAGGGGTATTCCAGGCAAAACCTTTTTTTATATATATCAACTGGCTCTGGAAAGTTAAACAGATTTGTAAATTACTTCTATTAAAAAGTCTTAAAGGGGTACTCTGCCCCTAGACATCTTATCCCCTATCCAAAGGATAGGGGATAAGATGTCAGATCGCCGTGGTGCCGCTGCTGGGGAGCCCCGGGATCGCCACTGCGGCACTGCGCCATCATTACAGCACAGAGCGAGTTCGCTCTGCACGTAATGACGGGCAATACAGGGGCCGGAGCATCGTTAAGTTACGGCTCCGCCCCTCTTGACATCACGGCCCGCCACTTTCAATACAAGTCTATGGGAGGGGGCGTGGCGGTCGTCACGCCCCCTGCCATATACTTGCATTAAGGGGACAGGCCGTGATGTCATGAGGGGCGGAGCCATGACATCACGTGGCTCTATCCCCTGTATCGCCCGTCATTACGCACAGAGCGAACTCGCTCTGTGCTGTAATGATAGCGGGGTGCCGCAGCGGGGATCCCGGGGATCCCCAGCAGCAGCATCGCAGCGATCTGACATCTTATCCCTTATCCTTTGGATAGGGTATAAGATGTCTAGGGCGGAGTACCCCTTTAATCCTTCCAATAGTTATTAGCTTCTGAAGTTTTCTGTCTAACTGCTCAATGATGATGTCGTGTCCCGGGAGCTGTGCATGATGGGAGAATATCCCCATAGGAACTGCACAGCTCCCGGGACGTGAGTCATAGACACAGAGAGCAGTTAGACAGAAATAACTCAACTTCAGAAGCTAATAACTATTGGAAGGATTAAGATTTTTGAATAGAAGTAATTTACAAATCTGTTTAACATTCCGGAGCCAATTGATATATAAAAAAAAGTTTTGGCCTGGAATACCCCTTTAAGTCTTCTGAAATAATGACCCCTAAACCTCTTTCCTCAGTTAATGAGGTTAGGACTATCACATAGCCTACACTCTGCCCGAGGGTTTTTACAACCCAGGTGCCTTATCTTGCACTTATCCACATTAAACTTTAGTTGCCAGAGTTCTGACCATTCCTTTAGTTTACCCAAATCCTTTTCCATTTGGTGTATCCCTCCTGGAATATCAAAACTGATACAAATTTTTGAGTCATTAGCAAAAAGACCAATACCTTACCATCGAGACCTTCAGCAATATCACTAAACAAAATGGGTCCCAGTACAGATCCCTGAGGTACACCACTGGTAACAAGACCTTGCTCTGAACATACTCCATTGACTACAACCCCCCTGTTGTCTGTCCCTAAACCACTCAACATTATGGTGGATTCCCATAATGTTGAATGGATTAGCTCAATGACTGCAGTTTATTGATAAATCTATGTCGGACAGTGTCATAAACCTTACTAAAATCTAGATAAGTGATGACTACTGTGCCTCCGCCATCTATTATTTTAGCCAACCAATCAATAAGATCAGTTTGACATGATCTCCCTGAAGTAAACATGTTTTTGTTTTTCCTCCTTTAACCTCTTAAGGACTCAGGGCGTACCTGTGCGCCCTGAGCCCGGTGTGAAAAACGGGGTCACGCCGTGACTCCGCATCACACCGGGTCGGTCCCGGCTGCTAACGATAGCCGAGACCCTGGGCTAACAGCGTGCGGCACTGATCGTTGTGCCACGTGCTGTTAACCCTTCAAACGTCTGAAAACGAAAGTAAACGCTTCCCGGCAGCTCAGTTAGGCTGATCGGGACATCGCGACAATATCGCAATGTTCCGATCAGCTGGGACGCAGGCGGAGATCTCCTTACCTCTCTCCGCGGTGTCCGATCGGGTTTTGATTGCTCCAAGCCTGAGCTACAGGCTTGAGCAATCGAGCCCCTATCTCGCTGATCCGTGCAAAGCTATGGCTTTGCAGGGATCAGCATAAGAGATCAGTGTGTGCAGTGCTATAGCTCCCTATGGGAGCTGTAGTACTGCAAAAAAAAAAAAAAAAGCACTTCTGAAAAAAATCCTAAGTATGGTATCATTTTAACCGTATGGACCAACAGAATAAAGATAAGGTGTAATTTTGACCAAAAAATGCACTGCGTAGAAATGGAAGCCCCCAAAAGTTACAAAATGAAATTTTCTCTTCAATTTTGTCGCACAAAGATTTTTTTTTTCCGTTTCGCCGTGGATTTTTTGGTAAAATGACTAATTTCACTGCAAATTACAATTGGTGGCGCAAAAAATAAGCCATCATATGGATTTTTAGGTGCAAAATTTAAAGCGTTATGATTTTTACAAGGTGATGATGAAAAAATGAAAATGCAAAAACTGAAAAAACGTCCTTAAGGGGTTAATCCATGGGATTTTAGATGTTCCACAATCCTATCCTTTAGTAGAGTTTCCATTAATTTTCCCACTATTGATGTCAGACTTACTGGCCTATAGTTGCCCGATTTCTTTTTTATGAATGGGGACAAAATTTGCTAATTTCCGATCTTCAGGTAAAACTCCTTTTATCAGGGATTGGTTAAAAATAATCTGTTAACGGTTTTGCTAGTACACAGATAGGCTCTAAGTATCTTTGGGTGTATCCCATCAGGCCCCTGTGACTTGTCTTGACTTAACAGCTGACTTAGAACCTCTTCCTTTGTAAAGACATATGCATCAAAATATTTATTAGTCTTTCTTCAGTTTTT
This sequence comes from Hyla sarda, assembly GCF_029499605.1. Lineage (NCBI taxonomy): Eukaryota > Metazoa > Chordata > Amphibia > Anura > Hylidae > Hyla > Hyla sarda. The sequence goes on from NC_079192.1 coordinate 203,588,226, forward strand.
ACAGAAGAAATTATTTATAAAAGGCAGTCGACTAATCATTTATCCTCTTTATCCTCTTATACATACCTTCCTTCTTTGTTTTAATTTCCTTTTTTTATTTATATATCTGAAGAATGTATTATCTCCTTTCTACAATAACTGAGCTAATTTATTTTCTGCCTGAGCTTTAGAAGCTCTTATAACTTGCTTGGTCTTTTTCTGCCTAAACTTATAGATTTCTTTATCTTCATTGCTTTTTTTTTTTTTTTAATTACTGAATGCCAGCTTTTTTTTTTTTTTATGATTTTGGCCACTTCTGTAGAGTACCACAGTGGTATCTTCGTTTTGTTGCTTTTTTACGCCCTCGAGACATCATGCCCCTTGCGTTCATGTCTATGGGAGGAATAAACATGAACAGACGGGGCGTAACGTGACATCACAAGGGGCATGGTCGTGACATCACGATCACTGCCTTCAGCTCAGAGTGTTAGATGCTCCAGCATTCTGAATATTTTGTTCCGGAGTACTTCTTTAATAATTCAACTGTTAAAGTGGTCCCATTTCTCCTGAACTTCATTGAAACTGTTTCAGTCTGAGAGAGACTCATTTACTACTAATCTCATTTTAGAAAGGTCGGTTTTTTGAAAAATCTAAAAAAAAATTTAATAATAATAATAATAATAAATAATTGTGTGTGGTGTGACTCTGTTCTTATATTAAACCATATGTCTTTCAATCACAAACAAGGTTTATAATTAAAAGACACTTTTAGAGTAAGCTGTGCAACTTACTGCCTTCTGGCATTTTGGTGCAATTTCCAATTTTTTTTTCAGGAGGAAGGGTGTAAATTACATGCCTAAATCAGGGATGTCCAGATACCAATACTCTACCGACACTGGACGTTTGCATGAGTACTTGTACTGGTGCAAATGTTCCCAATACCTAATCCGATACCTGCAAGCGGGACTTCCACCAGCAGGTATCACGGAGGTGTGGTAAGCCGCCTGCACTCTCCGCACGAATTAACTCCCCTGTGCCCACTCCCGAGCTATGCAGCACGCTCAGCAGCTGAGCGTGCGTCATAGCCAAGACCTGCATTAACCTAAAAGTCTTGAGATTAACTGCCAGTTAAGCTCAGGGGTGTTGATCGGGATCCCCGTGGTGAAATTGCGTTGTCCCGATCAGAGGACGGTCCCTTACTGTGCTCCGTGCCGTCCGATCGTCGCTACTTTACTGCAGCCAGCCATGGCAGGCAGTAGTAAAGGAGCTCTGAAAACACTGATCAACGCTATACTATGGCAGAGCATTGATCAGTGTATGCAATCCACAAATTGTATGTAATAGTGGGGACTAACAAATAGTGAAAAAAAATGTGTAATAATTATAAATGTGAATTAACCCCTTCCCTAATAAAAAATTTTAATCACCCCCTTTTTAAAAAAAAGTTTAATTTAAAAAAATTATTTATATACATATATATATTTATTTATTTATTTAATAAAGCCCTTTGTCTCATAAAAAACTAAAACACCCTTTTTTCCCCATTAAAGAAAAAAAAAAATCCTGTCACCTGACATTGAAAATAGTAACGGTACTCATATTTTGTCTTAAAAAAAAATGGTATCAGGACGTCCCTAGCCTAAATCATAACTCAAATAGAAAGATATTTTAGCCAAATATTTTTATAATATTTCAAAGCTTACAAAAAAAAGTCTATTTTCTGAACCCAGTGGGGATTACTAAATATTATGAAAAAACATGTCCAAAAACAACCAAAATCTCTGCAGGATATGACTATGAAATAATCTGCAGGGGATGAAAGGAGACTGTTTTTGTCTTCAGAACAAGTATGCCCTTCCATTTTCTTTGCTTTGTTTGAATACAGATCATTTGTTTGCTTCTAATCTTTAAAGTGTCAGCTAGCGCATTGACATATAAACCACTAAAAACAGGAAACTATGTGGGAACTCCAGCAGAGATCTTACAATGTCTCCATACTTCAAAGTGGACATAATGCCAAAGCTTCAGACTGTTTTCTCTAGCCTTTCCCTTTTTACCTCAAATATCCAAAAGTGTGATGATCAGAAGCGCTCTATTTTACAACTGCTGCATGTGATGGGGCACTCCATGTTCTATTCATATCACAGCACCATAAGAGACCTTCCTCTGAAATATGCACAGACCGATCTGTCAATTTTAAGCATTTTTGACATTGTAAATGTGAAGATTCTCACAGAAAAAAAAAAAAGTTTAAAAGAAGGTTTCCATGTAATATTACTACCATACTTTATACTATGTGAACGGTAGAGGACTAATAAAGTGACATCCGGACTTAGAAATCTTCCAAACATGAGAGAGACAGGTTTGTTAACTATGATAGTTGCAGAACTTGGTGTTGTTTTTTATTTTATTTATTTTTTATAACCAGACTGAAGGAAGAAATATGACAAGCTTTGATATGTAAATAAACATTTAGAGGAAATACCAAAAAAATAAAATAAAAATATACAGAGAAACCGTGCCCATGCTGGTTGCCAGTCTGCATTAAAACAAATGACAAGTCTATATAAATCAGGATCTACATGCCTTAAGAGTCTATGGGAAACACACACACATATATATATATATATATATACATATATATCTATATAATATATAAAAATCTCTCTATCGGAGCCCATACAATTTGCATAGAAAATGTCTAGACGGTTGGAAGTGTGAAAGGCTTGTGCGAACATAATGGGGGAGACTTCTCAAAACCTGTCCAGAGGAAAAGTTGCTAAGTTGCCCATAGCAACCAATTCAATCGCTTCTTTTATTTTTCAGAGGAGGAGCTCTGATTGGTTGCAATGGGCAACTCAGCAACTTTTCCTCAGCACTGGTTTTGATAAATCTCCCCCACTAGGTTTCCATTTGTGGCATACCAGGTGAAGTAGAGAGCAGTAGGTGTCAGGATTCGGCAGACTGATGGTGGATCTTCTGTGTCAGAGAAGGATTGGCGTGGACCGGTTCTAAGTTGCTACTGGCTTTCACCAGAGCCCGCCGCAAAGCGGGATGGTCTTGCTGGTCGTGTCCACTGGTAGCGGCTCAACCTCACTGACTGCTGAGACTGGCGTGGTACAGGAGGACTAGACAGAGGCGAGGTCAGACGTGGCAGAAGGTCAGGGCAGGCCCCAACCCCCCCCCCCCCCCCCCCCCCCCCTTACCTCTGCTTCCTGCTGTCCCGTGGGTGGCTCTGTCATTGATAGAGCCTGGCTGGACTAGGCTCTATCAATGGAGTTCAATAGAACTCTATTAGACTTTTAGGAGAAATCATTAGATTCTTCAGACAGATGAATAAGGTGTATAAAAAATAAAGTTTTAATAAAAGTGTAAAAGACATTGTTTTTGAGACAGAATCGGGATATATCGCATCATCATAAGTATCGCGATTCGTATCGTATTGCCAAATTCTTGCCAATTCACACCCCTAGAGAGCAGTCACATTTGGATTTTTGTCTACCTAGTCTGCAGTGTTTAACCCCTTAACGGCCAAGGACGTATATTTACCACGCGGGGGGGGGGGGGGGGGGGGTGACCCCGCGTCATCTCGGGTCGGTCCCGCCATGTATCTGACACTAATAGCACACGGCAGCGATCGCGGTGCCGCGCGCTATTAACCCTTTAGACGCGGCGTTCAAAGTTGACCGCCGCGTCTAAACCGAAAGAGAAAGCTGCCCGGCTGCTCAGCGGGGCTGATCGGGACTATCGCAGTGAAAATGCGGTGCCCCGCTCAGCTGGGACACGAGCGGAGGTCCTCTTACCTGCCTCCGGCGTGTCCCCTCAGCGATTGCTTGCTCCAAGCCTGAGATTCAGGCTTGAGCAATCGACCGCCGATAACCCTGATCACTGCTAAGCTATGGCTTTGCAGTGAACAGGGTATAAGATCAGTGTGTGCAGTGTTCTAGGTCCCAATGGGAGCTATAACACTGCAAAAAAAAAAAAAAGTGTAAAAAAAAAAAAGTTAATAAATGTGATTTAACCCTTTCCTTAATAAAAGTTCACATCACCCCCCCCCCCCTTTTCCCATAAAAAAAAACACCATGTAAATAAAAATAAATATAAACATATGTGGTATCGCCGCGTGCGTAAATGTCCGAACTATAAAAATGTATCATTAATTAAACCGCACGGTCAATGGCGTACGAGCAAAAAAATTCCAAAGTCCAAAATAACATTTTTAGTCGCTTTTTATATCATGAAAAAATGAATAAAAAGCGATCATAAAGTCCGATCAATACAAAAATGGTACCGGTAAAAACGTCAGATCACAGTGCAAAAAATGAGCCCTCATACCGACCCATATGCAGAAAAATAAAAAAGTTATAGGGGTCAGAAGATGACAATTTTAAACGTATACATTTTTCTGCATGTAGTTATGATTTTTTACAGAAGTAAGACAAAATTAACACCAAAAAAAAGGAAAAGAGAAAAACCAACCTACTATAACAAGCAAGTGGGAGTGCACCAACTAAATGGGAACGCCGAAAATGTGTATCAAATAGTGCACACAAAAACATGAAATCATTATAAATCCATACGCTTTATTAGATACAAAAAGTTAAAAATATACATAGAAAAGTGCAGAATACATAAAAAGGGCACTGAATCACCATGGAAGGGTAGGTATGAGTCATAAAGCAGAAAAATATATAAATAACAGGCAATGCGGGTTGTAAATGCAAGGAAACCTCAGTATAAGACTATGACAAATATAAGTCAATAAAGAAAAGGACAGGGCCCAATGCCTAATCAAGAATGCCAGACCATACCTACCTACCCCAACGATCGTTTCGCTTCTAAAGTGCTTCCTCAGGGGGTGTCTAAGACAAAATCAAACCTATATAAGTAGGGTATCATTTTAATTGTATGGACCTACAGAATAAACATAATGTGTAATTTCTACCGAAAAATGTACTGCGTAGAAACCGAAGCCCCCAAAAGTTACAAAATGGCGTTTTTTCTTCAATTTCGTCGCACAATGATTTTTTTTCCATTTAACAGGAGCTTTTTGGGTAAAATGACTGATGTCACTGCAAAGTAGAATTGGTAGCGCAAAAAATAAGCCGTCATATGGATTTTTAGGTGCAAAATTTTAAGGGTTATGATTTTTAAAAGGTGAGGAGGAATTAACGAAAGTGCAAAAACGGAAAAACCTGTGGTCCTTAAGGGGTTCAAGGAGCCAACCATGTACGTAACTACAGATAATGTGAATCATACAGTGCTGAGGAGAATAAAACTTGTGTGTATTTAAAGTAGTTTGACAACTGCATAAGGAAGTGCTTGCTGCTAACCTACATAAAGATTCCAAATTAAGTACAAATGTACTCATTTGTAATAAGGGGAAGTTCCAAAATAACAATATACATTAAAAAAAAAAATGGAACTGAAACTGACACATTAAAGAGGTACTCAGGTGGAAAACAAATTTTTTCAGATCAACTGGTGCCAGAAAGGCAAACAGATTTGTAAATTTGTAAACGGTGGCGCCGTGTCTGTGGGGGGGGGGGGGGGGGTGCGGCCCATAGACTGGTTTGAGTGGCATTGGGGCCGCTCTGCCGGTGGGTCGTTCCCCCCTGTGGGCACTGGTGTCGCGGCAGTGGTGGTCGCCGATCGGTGCTGCGCCATTTTATGCTAGGGACGTTAGGGACCCACTCTGAATTGGTGGCCTTGACGTGGCGAGTGGGCTTGTACTTTTTGATCAAAAATGTATACTAACAACATGTTAGTTTTTGATGATATGCTGAGAAGCAATCAGATCATTATACAAGATTGTAGATGTGCACCATGTCTGTTTTTCTACCCGAATTCAGATTTGTAAATTACTTCTATTAAAAAATCTTAATCCTTCCTGCTGTATGCTCCACAGGAAGTTGTGTTGCTTTTTGGAGTTATTTCCAGTCTGACCACATTGCTCTCTGCTGACACCTCTCTCCATGTCCGGAACTGTGCAGAGCAGGAGCAAATCCCCACAGCAAACCTCCCCTGCTCTGGACAGTTCCTGATACAGAAAGTTGTCAGCAGAGAGCACTGTGGTCAGACTGAAAATAACTCCCAAAAGAAACACAATTTCCTGTGGAGCATACAGCAGCTGATAGGAGGATTAAGATTTTTTATATAGAAGTAATTTACAAATCTGTTTAACCTTCTGGCACCAGTTGATTTGGAATTGTTTTCCACTGGAGTACCCCTTTAAAGTAATATGCCCCGCCTATAAAGAGCCAGGTTTTAAAGGGGAACTGAAAGGCAGTTTAGCCGCACTAAACTGAATATACACTGGGTTATAGTGCAGGTGAACAGCAATAAAATGAGGGGTCACTTACATAAATTTGCCCATTGGATTAAAAGTTACGACCTCCGGTCTCCTCACTACCACAGCACTGTTGATGCTATATTGAAATACTCCAATATAGCATCTCTTCCTAGATAGACCTCAAACAACAGCTGTTAAGCTTACAGGCCTATAATTCCTGGGGTCACTTTTTGACACTTTCTTGAATATTGGCACCACATTTGCTATGCCCTAGTCCGGGGAAAGACTTGAATAAAAAATGGGGTGTCTGTCTATTACTTAAAGGGGTGCTACGCCCCTAGACATCTTATCCCCTATCCTAGCCGCAATGCCCCCTCCCATAGACTTGCATTGAGGGGGGGCAGGGCGTGACATCACGATACTCCGGCCCCCGTATCGCGAGCCATCAGCACGGTACAGATCTTCACTCCGTGCAGCTGACGACAAGCGGGTGCTGCAGGAGAGTTAGCGGGGGGGTCCCCAGCGGCGGAACCCCCATGATCAGACATCTTATCCCCTATCCTTTGGATAGGGGATATTATATTTAGGGGTGGAGTACCCCTTTAATTCCCTTAAAGTGTCTAGTTGAATGCCATCTGGACTCTGATTTAAAAAAAAAAAAAATTCTAGGCGGCACTGTACTTTTTCCTGGGTTAGAGATGAATGTGTTTAATATATTCACCCTCTATAATTCCAATGATTACTTTTTAAAGGGGCAACACTTTTTTTAGTTTAACTTTTTTTTTTTTTTTTTTTTTTTTACTATTTACTACTATTTGAACCTTTTTACTATGTATTAAGCCTATCCGGCTGTATTTGTGCGAGGGGCATGAGTATTTTCCACCCCCTGCACTTCTATGTAGGGCATTAAGGAGTTGCGGGTAGGGGCGGGGTATATAACGCCCCTACACCAACTGGCAAGGTGTACGTGACATTTTGCTGATGTGTGCTGTGTTGTGCCCGTCACTTCCCGGTCTCGAGTTAGCACAGTGCACTTGGGATCCAGAGCTGCGTCATGTTCAGATAAGTTTGGCGGGGGTCTGGTTACAGGCATTCACTTTGCACAAGTACCTGCCTGAATTCTCGCCGCTCTATGCTGCCACTGATCGGGTCCGCACTCCGGTCGGCTGGCGCTGCGGAAAGGCGGCTGAACTAGCTGAGAGCTCTTAGACAGGTTAGCAGTTTTCTTTCGTTCCCCGGTTTGTTGGCTGCTTCTTGTCCAGCTCTCTTGGTGCGGCGGGAGGACGGGCCGGACTCCTGCGGATTATTTTTTCAAGTCACTGCCTATCTCCTCGCGATCAAGCTGGCTTTCCTGATAGTTTCTGCCACACTGTTAGTCGTGGCTGTTTTTTGTTTGGTTACATTTATCCCGGGTCATGTCCTGCTTGCGCCCCTGAGCTGTGCTCATCATCCTGCTGGTAGGATCTGTTACACATACATTACATTGAATTTTGTATTGATGCTGTGTTATGTCCTGATCGTACCCCTGGGCTGCACTCCTCATTCTGCTCCAGAACCAGGTCACATGTGCACTGACTAGGCAGCGTGTGCTAGTATGTGTAGGCACTGGAGGTAGTTTGCAGTCAGTTTTGTTTTAATTCTGTGAAGGTATATAGATATTGGGGGACATTTATCAAAGCATTTAGTAGGCTTTTTTTGCTTAAAATTGTAGCAAAAAGGTCGCACGTGCGACTACGCTATTTTTTCTGCGACTTTTTGCATGTTCAGTGTCCTAAGCAAAAAATTTAAATCTTGCTTTCCAAAGCAAAAAGGGATTTTTGACTGGCAGTGGTCAGAGATTTATCAAGTGCGAAAGTCACAAAAAAGTCACATCACTTGAAAAAACCTACTAAATTTACTCCAGCTCAGACATGGAGCAGAAAAAGCCACTACCAAAACAAGAAAAGACAAATTGCTTATGTGAATGAGATTTATCAACAGGCTGAAAGCAGTTGATAAATAAGTCGCACATAAGCAAAAAAAAAAACGGTAAGAAAAGAATTACTAAAAAAAGGAATACTTAAGCAAACATTGATAAATATCCCTCATTGTGTATACCCTGGTTAAGAAAAAAAACTGGCTTTATGTGTGTATATGTATATCATACTGTGTTGGTGCTGTGCAGACGCTCTAAGTGAGCTACATGCATGTAGGATGCATGTAGCTCACTGTGACATGCCATGATTAAGGACTATATAGTCCGAAACGCATCGGCGTTTCTGCTATGATTTTATTCCCCCTCTCTTTTTTGTTCACTCACTTTTTAATGGCTTGAATTAAAATTTTGGATTTTATCCGTTTTCCTTGGGAGCTGGACCCTGTTCTTCTTCTCTAATCCGTACATACAATATGGCATTCACACTGGGCATATATACATAGCGTTTATATGGTATATTTGCTCATCATTTATACGGTAATATGCTCATAGCTTTTACATTGTTTATACGCTCATAGTATCCATACGGTACACAAGTGCATAGCATTTATACTGGGCATACATTCATAGTATTTATTCCACTGTATTATGAGTGTTTATTTGCGCTTCCATACTATGATTCTGTGCATTCATTTATATAGTGTTCAAACTGTATATCAGATATACGTTATGACAATTACTGGGCATAGATTATACCATACATATGTCATAGGTTTATATAGAGACGCTGATAATATAAAATTCTACGTGCATTCATACGACAGCTTCATACCTTCTATACGCCACATTGCACGCTTACACTACTATAGATACTTCATAGCACACGTCAGATACCAGAAATTACGCATTACATTTTTTTTATAAATAAATATTATATATATAATAAATAAATAAAATGTCCATGGCAGTCATGTCATACGTATGTCCTGAGCAGGTGTATCATGTATTCTTTTATAGTATGTATTCTGTGCATACATTCGTAGCATTCATGTCAAGTTAGTGGGCATTTAGGCTGTTTGGCATTTAGGCTGTGTTCATGGTTTGTACATAGTAGTTGTGTTTCACGTTCCTAGCATTTCATCACATAACATTCCTAGCACGTTCATAGTTGTTACATTAAACACATATTCTTAGCATTATTCACACATACGTTCTTATTGTGTAGTCTGTGCGTACATTTATGGTAACTATCGTACATTCATAACAACCTGTCGCACTTACATTCATCCCAAGAAACAAAAGAAAAAAAAAGCTTAACACTGAAAAAATATCAGCACACCAGTATTATAATGCATAATAAGACAATCCTTTATTAAATACATATAAACCACTATAAACAACCACATACAGATAATAGGGAGAAAAGAAGGATTAAAATCAACTAAAAATATGTGCCACACAGTAGAGCCCAAGCACAACTATAGCGAGGGGCCATGAACCCCCTCACCTAAGAATTGGCACTCGTCCCTCTCAATAAAGATGTGAGCACACTCCATCCAGATACCATAAACAAATAGATTTTATGTATACTTATGCAGAGCAAGGGAAAGAAAATACAGCAAATGCTAACAAATAATAACTGTACTCCAATAATGGATCCCTAGATACTTGCAAAAGTTTACAGATGGTCGGAAGCAAGCGTCCCAGACTGGATGGAGGGATAATAAGATGGTATGAAGAAATGTGTGGACGGGCCACTGGAGACCCCACGCGTTCCGTCGCTCCTAAGGCGACTTCCTCAGGAGGTTAAAGGGATACTACGGTGGAAAACTTTTTTTTTATCAACTGGTGGCAGAAAGTTAAACATATTTGTAAATTACTTCTATTAAAAAAATCTTAATCCTTCCAGTACTTATTAGCTGCTGAATACTGCAGAGGAAATTATTTTCTTTTTGGAACACAGTGACCACAGTGCTCTCTGCTGACATCTCTGTCCGTTTTAAAAACTGCCTAGAGTAGGAGAAAATCCCCATAGAAAACATATGCTGCTCTGGACAGTTCCTAAAATTGACAGATGTCAGCAGAGAGCACTGTGTTCAAAAAAGAAAAGAATTTCCTCTGTAGTGTTCAGCAGCTAATAAGTACTGGAAGGATTAAGATTTTTAATAGAAGTAAATAACAAATCTGTTTAACTTTCTGGCACCAGTTGATTTATAAAAAAAAAATTAAATTAAAAAAGAGGTTTTCCACCGTAGTACCCCTTTAAGTTTGTACTAGGCATACACTGCTATACGCTTGAATCATTCATACGTTGCCATACAGTTGTATATTGTATTTTTCCACAATATGGTTTGAGCTCGTACCATGCATACGATGGAGTATTTTAGATTCATACCAGACATCTGCAGGTGGATACATTGCGTAGTTTGTGTTACTGACACGTCTTCAGAGCAACATCACGACACAAAAGGTGGTCGTATACCTATTATATCTGCCACGTCTGCAGGGGGATACACTGCGTTGTTATTGTTACTGACACGCTTTCAGAGCAATAACTTCATGACACACAGATGTTTGCAAAAAGAATGATGGTTATGCAAGACCTGTTACATCTACGGGCACGATGGTTATGCAAAGACCTGGCACATTTATAGGCACGATGGTACGCAAGACCTGTCTAGTCTACAGACAGGATGATTCACGTAAAGAACTGTTACGTCTACAGGTATGATGGTTATGCAAAGACCTGTCGTGTCTTCAGGCATGATGGCGATTAAGGGATCGGTCACTCACAGCGGAGGCCACTTCTGAGACCAGTTTTGGTGTCGGAAACTGGGCAGTTTTAAGGTATGGCTTAGTTTTAAGGTAAGGTGCTTATTCAAGTGTAGTTTGATTTAAAGGAGATATGGCGCCACAAGGTTATTATCAAAGGTCTGTCGTGTAATGGTTGTTGTGTGTCATTTTGCTAACCGTTTATTTTTGCCACTTAATAGCAGGGACTTTGAAACCAAGAGATACCTGTCAGGCATAATATGAAGCTATCACTCTTGCCATGATGTCATAGGCAAGTATGTTTAAGAGGCATATATTAGCTAGTATGTCAGTCTGAAATAAACGAGCCGGCACTGAAACAGGATCAGAGTGGGTGTGACTACCACAGCTCTTCGATACTAGGCATCCATTGCTAGTAGGGATCGACCGATTATCGGCCCGTATTCACGATTTTGGACATTGGTATCGGCAATTACCTTGCCGATAATGCCCCGCCTCCATGGCCAGAGACCGCCGCCGCCCCATTGCCTCCCATATCCCCGGTTTTAGAATGACCTGTTCCTGGGGCCCGCGCTATTTCTGGCTCCTGCGACATCCTGCGCTATTGCTGTGCGCTGCGCAATGACGTCCTCAACGCGACATCACCGTCAGTGCGCACAGTCACAGCGCAGGACGCCGCCGAAGCAGGAGGTAGCGCAGGCCCCAGGAACAGGTAATTATAAAACCGGGGATGGGGGAGGCCATGAGGCAGCGGTGGTGGTGGGACTAGGGAGGACCCCAGGACAGGCAGGGGGAGAGAAGCAGGCAGAGTCCTCTGGCCCCGCAAAAGCCGCTGAAGTTCAAGGATTTAGAGTGGGCGATTTAAATCAATGATCTGCATCGGCTTCTGTGGACCTGGGGGGGGTGAATAGCCGATAACTTATACCGGAATATCGGTAAAAAATCAATATCGGTCGATCCCTAATCACTAGGACAGCTAGTTTTGTAGATTCTATATTTTCTGACTCAAGTTAGAGTCTAAATTGGGTTTCGTGTTAGGGTTGTGGTATTGGTTCATGATTATAAATTCTGTTAATTTTCCTAATAGATTGACTTCTTGCCCGCTAAAGGCGTGCCCTCCGTAGCAGTTATGTGCCCAAATCTGACCGCTTTGTTAAGTTTAAAGTCTTTCATACAGGTATGTATCGTAATCAAGAGCAAGAGTGTGAAGCCACAAGCACAAGTATTAAGCATATCAGGATGTATTTGTTCGAGGGGCGTGAGTATTTTCCATCCCCTGCACTTCTAGGCGGGGCATTAAGGAGTTGTGGGTAGGGGCGGAGGTATATAACACCCCTGCACCTACTGGTGGGTCGTACGTAAAGTTTTGTGGACCCTCCCCTGTTTTCAATTTATCCATTACAGGGTATGCCCACTAAAGAAAGGAGTGCCCTCCGTCTCAATTATGGGCACAAATCTGACCGCTTTGTTAAGTTTAATGTCTTTCACACAGGTATGTATTGTTGTAATCACGAGCATGAGTGTGAAGCCCCGAGCACAATTTCTACTTTACAATTTACTATTTTTACTATCACTTACAATGATAACAGTTTTCTAGTGATCAGTTGCAGCACATCTATTGATGCATGCATTATAATACTGAAGCTCTGTTCACAATGAGGGACATTTACTAATCTTTTACTATGTAGTCTGGTTTTTACCCTGTTTTTTTTCTACTTCATTTTTGACTATGTGCGACAAATTTACTAAATTGTTGCACGGCATTAATAAATTTGGCACACATAGGCAAAAGTGGGAAATTTAAAAAAAAAAAGTCTGTTCCTTTTTCCTGCTGTCTGAATAGGTTTGGCTGCTGGTTTCCTTCTGGATCTTTTGTTTTTGAGTTTTTTTTTAGCTTTTTCACCACATCTAAATAATTCAATAACTACAGTGGTCCCTCAAGTTACAATATTAATTGGTTCCAGGAAAACCATTGTAAGTTGAAACCATTGTATGTTGAGACCATAACTCTATGGAAACGTGGTAATTGGTTCTAAAGGCACCAAAATGTCATCCAAAATAGGAAAAAGTGACAAAGAAAAATAAGTAGATAACTGATATAGATAAAGCAAATCCCTACATATAAAAGTAATAAAGATCTGCTGGGAGCTGTAAATCACTGTCTATGTCAGTGTTTCCCAAGCAGGGAGCCTCCAGCTGTTGCAAAACTATAACTCCCAGCATGCCTGGACAGCCAAAGGCTGTCCGGGCATGCTGGGAGTTGTAGTTTTGCAAAAGATGGGGCCACCCTGCTTGGGAAACACTGGTCTATGTAGAGGACAGGAGCTTCTTCAGGGGTCCTGTACAGTACAGGCAATGTCCCAAACAAGTAATGGAGTCGCCCTCACCTGGTGTCCAAAAGAGCAGCTAACCCTGATACAGGTAAAGTGTACAGAACATGTAATACCAGACACCAGTCAGTGCATACACTTCAGTAATACAGGGGTTTTACCAGTGAATGCCCATTTTGATTGGTTGGTTCTTCCAGCCATTGACACGTTTTACAGATCTGGACTGTCTGTAGCATTGTATGTTGAGTCTGGTTTCAACTTACGATGGTCCAGAAAAGACCATTGTATGTTGAAACTATTGTATGTTGAGGCCATTGTAAGTGGAGGGATCACTGTAAATTGTAGTCATGGCTCAGAAGTGGTAAACGGCGTTTAGTGTGTGTGTGTGTGTGTGTGTGTGTGTGTGTGTGTGTTTATTACATTTTTTTAACACAGTTTTTTTCTCCCTAAATGTACTTACACTTTTTTTTTTTTTTTGGTTACTTCTTCTACAGATCTGTGTATCCTGTGGACTCCTTCGGATTCGGTGGACTACTTCGATGACCAGCGTTTTTCTTTGCTTGATGTTAATAAAATGGTTAACGAGGGCTTGTGGGGGAGTGTTTTTTGTAATAAATTTTTTTTAAAACCTGTTGTGTTTTATTTTTATTTTACTTTACTAGACAGGCTTAGTAGTGGAAGCTGTCTTATAGACTGAGTCCATTACTAAGCCGGGCTTAGCGTTAGCCACAAAAACAGCTAGCGCTAACCCCCAATTATTACCCCGGTACCCAACACCACAGGGGTGTCGGGAAGAGCCGGTACCAACAGGCCCGGAGAGTCAAAAATGGCGCTCCTGGGCCTAGGCGGTAACAGGCTGGCGTTATTTAGGTTGGGGAGGGCCAGTAACAATGGTCCTCGCCCACCCTGGTAACGTCAGGCTGTTACTGTTTGGTTGGTATTTGGTTGAGAATAAAAATAGGGGGACCCTATGCGTTTTTTTAATATATTTAATTCTTTATTTAAAAAAAAAAACGCATAGGATCCCCCCTATTTTCATTCTCAGCCAAATACCAACCAAACAGTAACAGCCTGACGTTCCCAGGGTGGGCGAGGACCATTGTTACTGGCCCTCTCCAGCCTAAATAACGCTTGCCTGTTACCGCCTAGGCCCAGGAGCGCCATTTTTGACGCTCCAGGCCTGTTGGTACCGGCTCTTCCCGGCACCCCTGTGGCGTTGGGTACCGGGGTAATAATAGGGGGTTAGCGCTAGCTGTTTTTGTGGCTAGCGCTAAGCCCAGGTTAGTAATGGACTCTGTCTATAAGACAGCTTCCACTACTAAGCCTGTCTAGTAAAGTAAGAAAAAAACACAACAGGTTTTAAAAAATTTTTATTACAAAAAACACTCCCCCACAAGCCCTCGTTAACCATTTTATTAAAATCAAACAAAGAAAAACGCTGGTCATCGAAGTAGTCCACTGAATCCGAAGGAGTCCACAGGATAAACGGATCTGAAATGAGAAGAAAACAAAAAAAATGAGTTAGTACATTTATTATCACCTGCTCACACATCTCCCGCCCCGCACGACTACAACTGCCAGCATGCCCTTACAGTAAGGACATGCTGGGAGTTGTAGTTGTGTGGTGCAGGAGATGTGTGGGCAAGTGACAAGCTTGTCCCCTGCCCCCAGCTGCAGGACTACAACTCCCAGCATGCCCTTACAGTAAGGTGGGGCGGAGGCCGGGCACAGTGTTTCCCAACCTGGGACTTGTAGTTTTGCAACATCTGGAGGCACCCTGGTTGGGAAACACTGTTTTAGGCCAGTGTTTCCCAACCAGGGTGCCTCCAGATGTTGCAAAACTACAAGCCCCAGCATGCCTGGACAGTCAAAGGCTGTCTAGGCATGCTGGGAGTTGTAGTTTTGCAACATCTGGAGGCAACCTGGCTGGGAAACACTGGCCTAAAACAGTGTTTCCCAACCAAGGTGCCTCCAGATGTTGCAAAACTACAAGTCCCAGCATGCCTGGACAGTCAAAGGCTGTCTAGGCATGCTGGGAGTTGTAGTTTTGCAACATCTGGAGGCAACCTGGCTGGGAAACACTGGCCTATAACAGTGTTTCCCAACCAGGGTGCCTCCAGATGTTGCAAAACTACAAGTCCCAGCATGCCTGGACAGTCAAAGGCTGTCTAGGCATGCTGGGAGTTGTAGTTTTGCAACATCTGGAGGCAACCTGGCTGGGAAACACTGGCCTAAAACAGTGTTTCCCAACCAGGGTGCCTCCAGATGTTGCAAAACTACAAGCCCCAGCATGCCTGGACAGTCAAAGGCTGTCCAGGCATGCTGGGAGTTGTAGTCTTGCAACATCTGGAGGCACCCTGGTTGGGAAACACTGGCCTAAAACAGTGTTTCCCAACCAGGGTGACTGTTTTAGGCCAGTGTTTCCCAACCAGGGTGCCTCCAGCTGTTGCTAAACTACAACTCCCAGCATGCCTGGACAGCCAAAGGCTGTCCAGGCATGCTGGGAGTTGTAGTCTTGCAACAACTGGAGGCACCCTGGTTGGGAAGCCTGTGCAACTTACCGGCTTCCGTAGGATCCAGCGCTGCACGACACTGCCGCGCGACAGTGCCGCGCGACGATCTCCGTCAGCGATCGTCGCTGGAGCCTCGGAAGGGTAAGTGAACTTCTTCGCCGGTCCCCTTCAGCTGTTTAGTTTTGCAACAGCTGGAGGACTACAGTTTACAGACCACACACCAGTGGTCTGCAAACTGTGGCCCTCCAGCTGTTGCAAAACTACAACACCCAGCATGCCCTAACAGCCAAAGCCTATGGCTCTCAGGGCAGGAGCCCGGGCTGACATTACAGTGCAGCCGCCCGGGCTCCTCATACGGTCTCCCCGCTACCCCCCTTGTCTCCCGCCCGGGCTCCTCATACGGCCTCCCCGCTACCCCCCCCCCCCCCTGGTCTCCCGCCCGCGCCGCTCAGCTCTCGCTGCTACAAGACTACAACTCCCAACGTGTCCTCACTGTAAGGCCATGCTGGGACTTGTAGTCTTGCAACAGCAGACAGATGGGAGTTGTGTGGCGCTGGCAGGTGAGAGGGGGGGGGGGGATGTAAATCACTGTAGTGTCCCGGTAGCGCAGTGAGGGTAGCGGGAAGAAAGTATGTCGGAGCCCGGGCGGCAGGAGCTTTTCCTGCTCCATGTTGGAGCTGGAGTAAATTTAGTCAATTTTTATGGCCGTTGCGACAGTTTATTGCGCAACTGCGACTGTCTCAGTTAATAAATTCCTGACCACTGCAAGTCAAAACTGAAAACTTGCGTAAATTAAGCGGGAATTTTTTTTTTGACTTTATAGCTCTTGCTAGGGAAAGTCGCACAATTTATAGGGTAGGCGCAATTGCGACAATTTTGCGCCAAAAATAGTCAGAAAAAAATGACTAAACCCCTTAGTAAATGCCCCCCAATATGTTTAGGATGTACATTTACTGTACATGGTCCATATTTGTATATATAAAATATCCAAAGCCTATAACAAGCCTAACCTTTGTTACCAAGTGTATACTTTTGCCAACTGTATAATTTTGATGTACTTTCAGGCAGAATGCATCAGAATTAGGGATCCACCGATATCGATTTTTTAGGGCCGATACCGATACTCTGTGGAGGTTAGGGCCGATAGCCGATAACTTATATCGATATTCCGGTATAAGTTATAAGCTATTCATCCCACACACCCCCACCCCCGCACCCCGGGGACACTGCTGCAGATCATTGATTTAAAGCGGGCACTTTAAATCAATGAACTGCAGCGGCTTTTTCTGTGCCAGAGACTGCTGCCGCCACCAGCTTCTCTCCCCCTGCCTGTCCTGGGGTCCTCCTGAGTCCTATCACCGCCACCGCGATGATGCTGGGAGTTGTAGTCCCTGTTGTGTGTATGCTAGTGTTTACAAACCAGTTTGCCTCAAGCTGTTGTAAAACTACAACTCCCAGCATGCTCTGATAGACTTTGGGCATGCTGGGAGTTGTAGATTTGAAACAGCTGGAGGCACCCTGGTTGTGAAACACTGGTGTATGCCCTACAGAGGTGTGGTGAACTACAACCCCCAGGAGATTACAGAGGCAGCATACTGGTGTTATACTGAAGACTCCTGAATGACATGCTGGGAGTTGTAGTCCCTTTTGTGAATGTATGCCAGTGTATCCCAACCAGGGCTGATTTATATTAGTGTGTTGTGTATAAGGGGGCCGACCCGGGAAAATAGTAGGATGGGTAAAGGGCGGATCAAAATGAAAAAAAAAAAAGGAGCCGCCCCAAACCAGCAAGGCATGTGGCATGCTGGGATTTGTAGTTTTCAGCACAGCAAGAAACGGAATAGAAGCAAAGATAGGAAAACAAAGTAGGGGATAAAAAGAGAACAAAGATGAAAATAGAGTAGGCTAAACAACAAGAATAGAAAAGAAACAAAACAAATAGGGTAAGTCAAAAATGGAAAAACATGTTGACCACCGGAGTACCCCTTTAAGCTGGCCATACAGTTTAGCTATTGGATGAATATTCTGATGAGCCAACAACCATCTTTCCAGTCTATTTCCCCCTACACACATTTTAAAAGGGGATAAAGCTACTTTTTGACTCCTCTGGAAGTGACTTATCTGTCTAAAAAGAAAAGGATCTGGCATGATAAAATACAACATTCCTGACTATTCCACAAAGTCGTCCTGAAGACCAGCATTTCACCATAAATACTAATTTTATTTAAATATCCATTAAAAAAAAAACTGAAAAAAAAATCTTCACTTTTTACATTAGTTATAAATTAAAAAAAATGAAGGAGAAACACATATATAGGCAACGTGTTGTCATGAGGGTCCCATACATATAAGATCATAATGGATCCTGCTGAAAGCTCTGGGTCTCGCCAACTTTAAGGTGAACAGCTTAACCTTTATTCCATCACAGACAAGATTCCAGTTTTCAAAGAGACAGTCTTGGATTCCTGACAAAATATAAATCCTAGATGACTGCTATCATACAGGATTCTGCCAAGCTGACTTCTGACAATAGAAAGCAGTATAGGAAAATGGACATGGCTGTCTAAATGTAAGATCATATTGCTAAAGAGCAGTGCAGGACCTCAGAAGTAACAGATACATTGTATTATTGAAGAGTTATATGTCTGGCATAGTTGTAAGGGTAGAGATGTAGCAGCAATTACGATATCTCCACTGCTGTGTGGCTGACACAATCTTATGGGTATGTATGTATACTACCGCTATTCGTCTACAGGTCTCAATGAATACTGAAGTGTGAAACATCTATAAAGTGGTGCAGATGAACCAGGAACTATTCAAGGACATCATTGGGGTGACTTACTCTGGAGATGTGCTGTGGTACGTTCTTCTATGCTCCAGAACAGTGGTTAGCCATTACTATGCCTCCCACAAGGTAGTTAGCCATCACCCCATGATATTTCCTAAGCAAATATATATTTAGCTCACTTTTGTCTTGCAACAATACCTTTCCTTTTACCTTATTATCTATTAATAACTGCTAATGTAACCACCTGAGATAATGAAAGCTCCATTTCTATAGAGAATGATTAAAGCTTAGGGATATCTCTCCATGCAAAGGGAAAAAATAGGAGGTAGAAAGGGGGAGGGTAAATGGAAATCGAGCTTTCTACCATCCGTGGGTTTATATGAAGCTTTGCCATGTAATTAAAAGGAAAGAGCACATTCAATGACCTACCTTCCAGGAAACTCATTACTTTATTGTACTATGAAGAAGCAGATCTCTCAGCATTAGTGTTATTAGTAAGTATTCGATATTCTTTATTAGTAAGTTCTAACTAAAGTCCATCACTCTTTATATGCTTAGAGTAAAAATTGTTTTTCCGATCGCATTGATCAGTGATATCGGCGATCTACTTGCATAGTCTGCCAGAAGCCAGATCATACAAGAGGATCGCTGAAGTAGCCCTGAAACAGGTGAGCAGAGCTCTCGCGGCTGCCATCTAGAACCATCAGACCCCGCAATTGAGTTGTGGGGGGTCCTATGAGCCTCACAACACCGCCCTAATGCTTCAGATGCTGTGATCAGTATTGATCACGGCATCTGAAGGGTTAATGACAGGCTTCAGCGCAATTGCTGGACATGTACAATTGCAGAAATAATCATCAGAGCTGTAAGGCCAAAGTTGGACAATCAGAATTAATTTCAGTTTGGCCATAAAGGATATGTTAATATGGGCAAATTTGTGGATTTTCCCAAATGACTTTAAGAAGTTAAAATCTGCAGCAAATTTACATTGTGGGAACATTCTATAACAGTAGAAACGCATGTTGCAGATATGTTGCATCAGAAACTGTGAACACATTTTGTTGATATTTCACCCTTCCAGTTGGATCCACTTCTGCTGCAGAAAATCTGCAGCATAACAGCAACATGTGTTCCTACCCTAAAAGGAGCGTCCTAGGTGTCTCTTGCAGCAAGCGTGTGGAAACTCCTATTCTGCAAAAAGCAGCAAAAATTTGACAACATAAGCACTGCCTAAAGGTTTCACACTGTAGTCGTAATGATCACCACCTAGTTCTCCCAGCATTTTACACTGCCACCTTCAACAGTCCCACAGACAATGAATGAAGCAGCAGTCAAGCATGCAAGCTGCTGCTTCATTCACTCATGGGACAAGGGACCTACATTCTGATGGGTGTCCCAACATTTAGCCACCAGATCCTTCTCTTCTGTCCTGTGGATAAGGGGAAGTTATAATCATGGTATAAACCCTTTAGGCACCAGTTTGAAGGTATTTAGAAAACATGTAGTACAGAACCTAAGATTTAAAAGGTGTTATCCGGCCAAAGAGCATTCTATGCGGGTGCTGCGTCTCCAGTCTCGGAAAACTCTTTGTTTCCGGGACTGCGGACGGTACTTAACATCACGCCCCCTTGTGACATCACACCACACCACACCCCCTCCCATAGACATGAATAAACCGGACGTGGCGTAATGTCACGAGGGGGTGTGGTGTTACATCCTGTCCCCAGTCCCGGAATCCAAGAGCATTCAGAGTATGGAGACGCAGCCCCAGAGAGAATGCAGGTGCTGCATGGAGATTGCAGGGGTCTCAGTGGCGGGTCCCCCGCAATCAGACATCTTATCCCCTATTCTTTGGATAGGGGATAAGATGCCTTTGGCCAGATAACCCCTTTAACTACAAGCAAAACTCTAGAAATTTATGCCTGAGCTTTGTGAACAGAAATAAAATAGTTGGATTTGACAATGGAAGAACGGAGCACTCACCCAGAATTGCTTGTGGTAACTTCTTTAATATTCGTTTGAACATGCGGGATACAGCGTGCAGGGAGGCAGGTGGTGGAGACGAGGGAGTAAACATGGCCTGACGAAGCGCCGAGGCACGATAACGGCCCGTCCCCAGTCGATACCCCCGCGTCTCCACCACCTGCCTCCCTGCATGCTGTATCCCACATGTTCTAATGAATATTAAAGAAGTTACCACAAGCAAGTCTGGGTGAGTGCTCCGTTCTTCCGCTGTCAGATGTACAGTCTTCTTCAGTTTTTCACGTGTTAGCACCTGTACAGACCCATCTAGCGTCCAGGGAGCAGTTTACTGCATACCAAGAATCACTCTGCCTCTCTTTTTCCATAGCAACAGGTAGTGTCGGGTATATCTTCTCTAGACTAAAATAGTTAGATATATTTTAGCCGAAGCAATATTAACCATTTTTTTCTTTACAAGATGACAGGATAAAGGAATTGGAATGACCTTCCCTGAACCCAGATTTTTACTGAAAATGTTCTGCAATTCACAAAAGAAAACTAAAAATATGCCTGGCCTTAAAAAAACGTTCTAGAAGTAGAGCAGGCAAAACGGGCAAAGCAAGGTTCTAATAAGCGGAAGAGCAGAAAGGTTTCACATCACAGGCAGAGCACAGAAGACCCTATTTTCATATTCATATATGTATCACAATAAGGTTTAGTCAAGATCATTGCACTCTTTAATCATGATCCAAATATAGAGTTGTTATAGTGTCTACACCTCCATTAACATCAATGAAGGGAAAAAAATGCGTAAAACAAATGTAATAAAAATAAGCCCTGGCTTATCGGCTACAGAAAAGATTTAAAAAAGCTCATCCACACAGGGCTGAAAAGAAATTTGTATGGACTCATGGCTACACCGCACGCTCTACTGTAAGCATTTATGTTGTGTTACTTACAGAAGGTAGGGTAACCCTTTAAACCAGCGGTCTTCAAACTGTGGCCCTCCAGATGTTGCAAAACTACAACTCCCAGCATACCCGGACAGCCGTTGGCTGTCCGGGCATGCTGGGAGTTGTAGTTTTGCAACATCTGGAGGGCCACAGTTTGAAGACCACTGCTTTAAACACTTTATTTTGCTCTGGCAAAATATATCACATATCTGCATACACCACATGTACAGTACTCAACATCCAAAATTGTCATGGCCCCATACATAACTATCCTACATGCAAGGGTTTCCATTCCAAGTATTGCATTGTTGAGGGAGAGTGAACAAGCGGCTCTCTGTAACCAGACAAGTCATCCATTGTTAATCACTGAAGACTGTACAAGAGCAGAATTTCTACAGACACTCACTCGTGTGTTCATGTACAGACCCAGAATAAAACAATCCAAACCATACCATAAGATGTATCAAAAATAGATGATAAACTGGCATGTGTAAGTGTGTGGATTCCTCTACCACACTGTATCACAACACATTTAAAGGGTACCTCTCATCAAATAAACTTTTGATATATTTTAGATTAATGAATGTTGAATAACTTTCCAATAGCATGTTAATGAAAAATATGCTTCTTTCTATTGTATTTTTCCCGATCAGTCCTGTCAGCAAGCATTTCTGACTCATGCTGGAGTCCTAAACACTCAGAGCTGCTAGCCTGCTTTGTTCACAGCCAAACAGGCTGTGAACAAAGCAGGCTGGCAGCTCTGAGTGTTCTCCTTTGTGAACAAAGCAGACTGGCAGCTCGTAGTGTTTAGGACTCCAGCATGAGTCTGAAATGCTTGCTGCCAGGACTGGTAGGGAGACCCCTAGTGGTCATTTCTTCAAAGTGGAAAATTAAATAGAAAGAAGCATATTTTTTAATAATATGCAATTGTAAAGTTATTCTGCATACATTAATCTATAATATATCAAAAGTTTTTTTGATGAGAGGTACCCTTTAAGATATCTACCCCTTAGGCCTCTTACAAATACTAAAGCAAAATACTGACATAAGTGCTGCTGTGCATGTCAAAATCAGGATTGAAACCTACACAGCAAAAAATAATAATAAGGTTCACACTGCAGAAATTCAGGAGTTTTCTTAGTGGATCTGCATCATATACCATTTGGCACTTTGCCGCAGACATAAATGCCGTGCCACTGAAAGCATAACTTCTCTGGCAGATTCCACCAAAATACTGAACATTTTCAATCTTATGGAGGAATCTCGTCAGAAGTCCCGCTATGGCACTTTCAATCAGTGAACTAAGCAGAATCTCATTGAGGTCCATGGGAGGCTGAGGGAAGCAGAGTGTCCATAGTGGGAACAGGGCCTCTGTATCTCTTCTCCATTTTGGATGTGGATTACAGATAATACAAAATACTGCCCTTAAAGGAGTACTCCCCTGGAAAACATTTGTTTATATATCAACTGTTGCCAGAAAGTTAAACAGATTTGTAAATGACTTCTATTTAAAGATCTTCACCCTTCCAGTACTTAGCTACTGTATGCTCCACAGGAAGTTCTTTTCCGCCTGACCACAGTGTTCTCTGAACTGCCCCCTAATCCCCATAGCAAACCTATCCTGCTCCAGATAGTTCGTAAAAGGGACAGAGGAGTAAGCAGAGAGCACTGTGGTCAGACAGAAAAGGAAATTCAAAAAGAAAGGAACTGTTAAGTACAGGAAGGATTAAGATTTTGAAATAGACGTAAATTACAAATCTGTTTTCTGGTAACAGTTGATTTCAATTGAAATTTTTTCCAGGGGAGTGCCCCTTTAAGCTTTGGTGCACAGAATATTTAACTGTGCTGCTTATATTCAGGTGCCAGTGCACTGATTCTTATGTGTAGGTTGGTGGGGAGTGGGCACCTTTTTACTTCACAATGTTGGGTCATGCTGATCCATGTTCACCACATTCTGTTACATCGTGTGGTTAGCTGTGTGTTACTTACCTGGAGAAGAGATGGCATGCGTAGTGACTGGGGGCGGGGCTTCCCCTCAGGTCAGGTCCTGATTGGTGGCATGGCCTCCCTCAGGTAATGCTCCAGCTATTTAGGGCTTAGCCTCAATTTTTCAGGCAGTTTTTCAGATACAGATAGGCTCATTGTAGATTTTTTAGCACAGAATTTCACTAAGTCTTTCCCAAATGACTACAAATTGTTAGTAAATGAGGAATGTATATTTTTTGTCAGTTCTTTTTCTAATATTGTGGGAAAAATGTATCTCTGATCAGATACCAGTCTTGGAATTGTGAGAGAGATTTGTAACTATGAGGTAGGAACTTTTATTAATAACTATTATTTTGTATATGACTTCTTATCCCCCTTTATTAGCGTTTTTACATATATACTGGATGGCTCTTACTGCTGTACGCTGGAGTCTTTAGATGAATATATAGAGCAGGCTTCTGTGGTAAATCATTACAGCATGGCAATTCTCTTCATTCCTGTATAGATCAAGTATCTGTGAGGAGATGAGAGCTGCCAGACCCCACAGCACTCCCTGTGTGCACGGAATGGGCTATGATACCCTCTCAGAAATAAGGATGAGGAGAAAGATATCCCTATAAATTGTCATTTCCCTGCAGGTTTCTGTGGGAAAGAAAAGTAGGTATATACTCTCTTCATCTTCTCCCAGAGTAAAGTAAGAAATTATTGAAAGAAAAGAAGAATGGCGCATGGAAAGGGCTACACTACATGAAACTGCCTCCCAAACTCTAAACATTAGGAGGATGGTATAAGACAGACTAACATAAAGGACATCAATACGCATCTTCTGTCCTGTACGAACAAAGCAAATAGCCCTCAGCATATCAGCAGCTGTGAGGCAGACCATGCAACTGCATTAAAGGGGTACTCCACTGGCCAGCATTCGAAGGTAAATGCTCCGAACGCTGTTTTCGTGCTGCGGGGGTCGGGCTGGCCCCTCGTGACATCACGGCCAGGCCCCTCAAAGAAAGTCTGTGGGAGGGGGGGGTGACGGCCGTCACACATACATATCCACACACACACACACACACCCCATAATGACAAAGGGGAAACAGAATGTTAGAAGTATTTGCCAAGTTATTAAAACAGGAAAAACTATTACATTGACATAAGTATTCAGACCTTTTCTCAGTACTTCTTGTCTTATTGGAAGGTGAATCTTTGGCCCAGTCTGAGGTCTAGATCCAAAAAGAACAGGTTTTCATAAACCCCTAAAAGGGGTATTCCGGCATTAGACATCTTATCCCCCAATCCTTTGGATAGGGGATAAGATGTCTGATTGCGGGGGTCCCCGGCGATCTTCATGCAGCATCCGGCATTGGATAGAGGATAAGATGTCCAAGGCCGGAATACCCCTTTAACCCCTTAAGGACCAAGCCCATTTTAACCTTAAGGACCAGGCCAATTTTATTTTAGTGTTTTCGTTTTTTCCTCTTCTCCTTCTAAAATCCATAACTCTTATATTTCCATCTACAGACCCATTATAAGGGCTTGTTTTCTGTATGACCAATTGTATTTTGTAATGAAACCTCTCATTTTACCATAAAATGTACGGCGTTGAGTTTTAGTTTTATTTCACCCCACAAAAAAAATTTTGTTGTTTCACCGCAGAATAAAATAAGTGATGCAAAAAAATGCCCTTACATGAGTCTGTATGAGCAAAATTAAAAACGTTATGATTTTTAGAAGGAGAGGAGGAAAAAACTAAAGTGCAAAAACAAAAATTGGGTCCTTAAGGTGAAGAGTCCTTAAGGGGTTAAAAAGAGTTTAATTCCCTCAAGTATGTCATATGATTAAGCAACTTAAGTGCCATATCTACTGTAAATTACAGCTTCAACACTATATTCGTGAATGCCTGGAGCATATTATCAGCTCCAGGAATACAGCCAGGCTAAGATATTCAATAGCAACGTCATGGCCTGCGAGCCTATCAATAATTCATGTCTTCCTTGGACGCTTATCGGAACCTTAATGTTCCTAACACCTGTACATTATCAAATATTCTGACCTGCTGGCTCCAGTGCCATGGTCCAACGCAATCCCTCTGTTGCCAGGGATGAAAAAAAACGCACTACAAGCCCCTCAGGCACAGCCTATGTACATTTCATGTTCTGCAAACAACCACTGAGGTGACCACAGACCGATCATAAAAGCCATTTTGCCAAAAATCTGTTGAATTCTAATTATAGGTTTCATTTCTTTATAGTGTTTGGTCTCTCCTGAAAAAGTCTTTCCCAAAATCTGTTCCACAATAACACTATAGAAAATGTTCAATCTCACCAAAGCTTCTGGATGCAGTTATTACTCCAGAGATTTGTATGAAAGCAAATATATTTACCCTGAAACGGTCTATAAAAAAAAAAAAAAAAAAAAAAATCTATTTTCTGCAATTGTGCAACAGACGATGAAATGTAATTACCGTATATACTCGAGTATAAAGCATAGTTTTTCAGCACGATTTTTCGTGCTGAAAACGCCCCCTCGGCTTATACTCGAGTGAACTCTCCGCCTGTCAATCCCTTCTCAGTGGTCTTCAACCTGCAGACCTCAAGATGTTGCAAAACTACAACTCCCAGCATGCCCGGACAGCCATCGGCTGTCCGGGCATGCTGGGAGTTGTAGTTTTGAAACCTCTGGAGGTCCGCAGGTTGAAGATCACTACGGCCTTCGTCATCATCCAGACACCCCCTTTAGTTTTCTACTCACCTCCCCTCCCCTCGGTGGGAAGTTAGGGTGAGCTGGTCCGGGCCATCTATGCTGCAGGGACCGTCCGGTGGGGAGGGTTAGTCGTTCCAGGCTGTGCATTTTCACCCGGGGGGCCCTCTTATCTGTGTTCCGGGCCCGGACTAGTGACGGTGCCTTGACGACGACGCACAGGGACGCGCATGAACGTCCCTGTGCGTTGTCGTCAAGGCAACGTCACTAGTCCAGGGCCGGAACACAGATAAGAGGGCCCCCCGGGTGAAAATGCACAGCCTGGAACGACTAACTCCCCCCCCCCCACCCCGGGTGAAAATGGACAGCCCGGAATGACTAACCCTCCCCACCAGACGGTCCCTGCAGCATAGATGGCCCGGGCCAGCTCACCCTTCCTTCCCACCGAGGGGAGTAGAAAACTAAAGGGGGGGGGGTCTGGATGATGACGAAGGCTGCAGTGGTCTTCAACCTGCGGACCTCCAGAGGTTTCAAAACTACAACTCCCAGCATGCTGGGAGTTGTAGTTTTGCAACATCTGGAGGTCCGCAGGTTGAAGACCACTGATGAAGGGATTGACAGGCGGTGATGATGAAGGGAGGGGATGATGAGTGGGGGGGGGGATGATGACGGGGGGGTCTGGATGATGACATGGGGGGGATAATGTATTTCCCACCCTAGGCTTATAGTCGAGTCAATAACTTTTCCTGCGTTTTTGGGGTGAAATTAGGGGCCTCGGCTTATATTCGGGTCGGCTTATACTCGAGTATATACGGTAGCCGCATTTCAACCCAAGCTTTATGCAGCCTAAATAGAAGCTGATACATAAATTCTATGGGCATTCCAGTCAAATATACTGCTACTGTTTTCAATACAGAAATAATGTCCTATGCACTAAAGAAACGATTACACAAGAGAGGACTGGAAGAGATAGGGCAGTGGAGCTGAATCCAAATCCAGAACCGTGCACCCAAAGCTTATACTACAGATTGTATGTCACCACCATACACTGCTTAACAATTACCATGCACAACAGAATGTGCTTTAATTCTGATCAGGTATAAATTACTAGTGTACAATTGTGCTGGACCATCCTTTAATGGATGTAAACCATATTCAAAGTTATGAAAGTTGATTCTTCCCCCTTACACAGATAGGGGAGAATTCATCATTGGTTTTACCCTGGGTTTGTGGTGTACATTTGTCACACAGTAGTCAACATTTATCACTGTATTTAGACTGCTTTTTTGTCTAGAAAAGGCGCAAATAGGTGCAAGGGTTTATTTGCGCCTTTTGGTTTACACATTTCTGCTGATTTTGAGTTGCAATCCACTGATTTTGGCAATACACATGATATGGAAGGGTTTTATGAACTGCAAAATGCAAAAACGATGCAAAGCCACTGAAAAGTCTCTAAAACTACACCAGCCCAGACTTAGCTTAGCTTTTTGGTGTATGTGAAGAGTAAAATTTCAGAAAATGTGACCTGCACAAAATTTATCAAATGCTCTGTGACCGTATAATAAGTTTGGTGCTCCTACACATTACCAGCACACAAAAAAGGTGTAGAAAAAGGCTTCACTTGCACCTCCAATGATAAATGCTTCACTTACACCTACAATGATAAATGCTTCACTTACACCTACAATGATAAATGGTAGTAAGGAATTCATGATTTGAGACTTCTCAGTTTGTCGCATCTTTTGTCGCAACTGAGCTAACTTAGGCTCAAATCTACACCTGGCCTGACTTGGCATACAAAACTGACTACAAACAGCATTCTTAAAAAGTCGCACATTTTGTCGCACGGGATACAAAGTCGCACGAGAAGTCGCAGAGGGGTACCATACAAAGTGGTGTACCGAAGAAAAATGATCAGCACCAGATGCATCATGTAATAAATCTGGTGCAGGTACGCAGTTTCCACCACATGAATTAGTAGGGTAAAAAACGTTCATCTACACCACTCTTGATGAATAGCCCCCATAGTTTTTACAACAGCACAAGCAGAAAAGATCAACAGAAACTAACCTGTGGTGCGGATATACAAGTGGAAATAATGCTAATTGTTCACTGTGAAATATGTACCCGTGAAGTACAGAGTGAAGTACTCAGCCGTGCTCGATGATCGATGGGGATCTGAACAGACTTTTGACAAGTTTCTGTGACTCTCTTAAAGTACTGTTAAATGACGGGGACACTCGTCTTGCACACAGTGAAATGGATCATAACTAAATGTGACTTATTGCGCATAAATGCCCATCTGGCACATTGCCAATAGATGTTTTATATTTTCTTTTGAGTGCGTTATCTTAAAGGCTACAGATGCCTTTGAATTTAAAAAAATGTATTATTGTAATCTAATTCAAGAAAGGCAAGATAAGGGCACAAATTGAAGGGTACTATTGCACAAATGTATTTGCTTATTGGCTGCATGGCTTTTGTGACTTCTCTGTCCTTGGTATAACACATTTATAAAGATAGTATAAGAAACAGAACCCATGATAGTAGAGTGCAAACAATATGAAACTGCTGGGATAGTATACTGACTGGGATGGTTAGCACTATAAGGCTAAGTTTCCACTTGGTTTTTTTTCTGGCAGTTTTTGGATATCTGCCACTGCAGTTTTAGGGCCAAAGTCAGAAATGTATTCAAAAGGAATAGGACACATAAAGGAAGGACTTACACTTCTCCTTCCTTATGGAACCAATTCTGACTTTGGCTCAAAAACTGCAGTGGCGGATATCCAAAAACTGCCAGAAAAAAGTGGAAGCTTAGCCTAACCCAGAAATGCATGGTTGTATAGATTTCACATCAAAATAGTACAGTGATCATCAACTTACAATATAGTCAACAAACAATGGTCTTTCCTAGATCATTGTAACCTGAAATCATACTCAACATACATGCCAGAAAGTCTCGACTTGTAGCTCATGAGAATGGCTGGAAGATCAGACCAAGCAGATTGGGCATATTACTGTTAAAATCCTGTATTAGAGAAGTGCCTGCACTGACTTGCCATCTAGTAGCGCCTCCCTACAGTGTGGTGCAGTACTGTACTGCTCTTTACTTGTGCAGAAGAAGCTCCTGCCTTCTGTATAAGGTGAATCACAGCTTTTAGCAGTTATAGCTTGCTTTATCTATATTGTTACCATGTCTTTTTTAAATGTAATTTTTTTCTCATTTTGGGTTAAAGGAAAACGGTTACCCGTTCACCCGCAATATAAGAGGGGGACCTTCGGAGGATCAGGGTTTCGGACTGCAGGTTGGTATAGCAGTCCGAAACCCCAGATCGGTCTCCTGTTTACCCGCACTATAATCCGATGTATGAAAATTTGGATAACCTATGTAAGATGTTTCCCACAGTTTTCTTCCACCCTCAATTATCGACAATATACCTTTTTACGGCAGTCATTATACATCCTTATTCTATTCCACCTTTTTTAGGGCAGAGAATAAGGTGGTGCTGAGAAATCCCCTTAGATCCCCTTTTTCTACATATAATTAAAGCATCATATGTTTTCCAAAATGGTACCAGTAACAACAAACTTAGCCCTAACAGAGTCATAAGGTGAAATATTTCCAAAAAATGTGATAGGTCTAGTAATGTGCGACACCAATTACTTTTTTTTATATGTTTCTATTGTGCCGAAGTAAAATGTGAATATAAACATGGAATACATTTTATATTGTTGTAATTCTACTGACCAACAGAATAAAGTTTTAATGTTCATTTTATGATAAATAGTTACTTGCAATATTATGTATACTTGTGAAAAGCTCCACTAATGCATGTTTTTTGTTTCATGTACTCAGGTGCATAAACACGTCACCTTTTTGACTATTTCTATAATACACATTTAACACTGGATTTTTCCTGGCAAGGCCAGTTTAGATATTACCACACAGTACAACAAAGCAGGACCAAAGTAATTTCCCAAAGGTCATGAGGAGCAGAAATGACAGCGCGGCCATTTAATCACTGCACCACTTTGTAAGCAAACCTACAAAAGGAACAATTAACAGTACAGCGATGCGGGGATATTGGCTTCTCTGCAGGGTTCTACTACTTCAGACCGGTGGAACACAAATGTCCAAGAGTTAAAAAAAAAATAATAATAATTAGTGTAATAACAAAATAACAAAATGTTAAAGGGGTACTCCGGTGGAAAACAATTATGAACTGGTGCCAGAAAGTTAAAACAGATTTGTAAATGACTTCTATTAAAAAATCTTTACCCTTCCAGTGCTTTTTAGCAGCTGTATGCTAGAGGAAATTCTTTTCTTTTGAATTTTTTTTCATCTTGTCCATATTGCTCTCTGCTGACACCTGATGCCCGTATCAGGAACTGTCCAGAGCAGGAGAAAATTCCCATTGCAAACCTATGCTGCTCTGGACAGTTCCTGACACGGACAGCAGAGAGCACTGTGGGGGGGGGGGGGGGGGGGGAGAAAGAAATTCAAAAATAAAAGAACTGCCTCTGTAGCATACAGCTGCTAAAAAGTACTGGAAGGGTAAAGATTTTTTTAATAGAAGTTATTTACAAATCTGTTTAACTTTCTGGCACCAGTTGATTTAAAAAAAAAAAAAAAAATGTTGTTTTCCACCGGAGTACCCCTTTAAATTCCCTGCTGCTGCAGTGGTCCTTAGGAGACAGTTTATTTTGCTGCAGTGAGGATATCCCTTACATCAACATGAATGCTGCAGCCAGTCACTGGCCTCAGGAGTCTTATGCAATAAGTGCAAGCATCACACGGAGGCCAGTGATTGGCTGCAGTAGTCATGTGGATTTAAAAGACATCGCTGCAGCAGTAAACAAATACTGGCAACGACCACCAAAGGGTCAGGCAGGTGATTCATTAGGTGAATAATGGGTTATCCTCCTCTCCCATATTTCTTAAATTTTTAATCTCCCTTAAAGGGGTACTCCACTGGCCAGTGTTTGGAACATTTAGTTCTGAACGCTGTGTACACGCTGCGGGGGTCGGCCGACCCCCACAGCGCACACACAGCGTTTGGAACTAAATGTTCCAAACGCTGGCCAGTGGAGTACCCCTTTAAGCCGTCCATGTACGTACAAGCTAACATCAACCATTCTAGCCTTAGGTTACTCAAGTAGTAGTAGGTTACAAAGAAAAGAAAATGTGGCTAAACTAACAGCTGAAAACTTTAGTAGCCAATTGGAGCACCCTAGGGGCCAATTTATTTTATTTTCATTTTTGGTTTTAGGTCTTTAATGGGTACTCCAGTACTCCTCCACGAAGACCACCTAGGATCTCAAGGCGCTTCCTTAGTTATCGTCTGCCAACACCCTGCTCCATCCAAGGGAAGAATTGAGGGCCCTTCTATGAGACAAGGGAGGGAGGGCTGCTGTAAAGACAGGGATGTGGAAATCCTATCGCCCGACGCCTGGGACATTTAGTCCCGGGCAGGTGAATTTTTCATAGATTTAGCCCTGTATCGGGCAAGCAGGGACAGACAGACTTCCCCCTTATTTTTCTTTAATGTGTGAGGCGCAGGAGCCGATGCAAGTCTGCACCTCATACCGGCACTCATGGTGTAGAGAGGGGGCGGTGGCGGCCCCCAGCTGATTTCAGTAGTCGTGGGCCTCTGCTCAGAGCCCCCCAGCCGGCGTTTCTGCCTGTCTACATGATTGTCGCTGGGAGCAGATTTGCAGACGTGTGCTGCGCAGGCACAAGTCTGCTCTTAGCCCCTGAGGCGCCGGTGTGAGGTGAAAAAAAAAATCAAACCCATGAAAAATTCGGACCGAGCGAGGGCAGAGCACGAGGTCCGCACGTCTGCAGGAGATAATTAAGCCACGCCCCCTCATCCCCCCCCCGGAGGATGGAGAGCGCAGCTCTGCATAAGACAAGAAGACAGGGGGAGAATGAGGACGTACACAGCTCCTCGCCTCCCCCGTACACAGTTCCTCCCCTCCCCTGCTCGGTCTACACAGGAACTCACTTACCTCACGGAGGTTTCAAGTTTTCACGGGGGAAAATACAGAGCAGGGGGAGGGGAGAGGACGTGTGTGTGTGAGGAGATATACTGCACTGCATGGGCTGGGGATTTCACCCCACACCGGCTCAGGTGAGGAGGCCGAGCATGCAGGCGGTGGGAAGGAGGGGGGTTGTATATGTATGTAATGTATGATGTTGGGGGCAGCGGCGGGTGTATGTATGATGTGTCTATGTATGATGTATGGATGTAATGTATGATATAGGGGGCAGTGGCCCAGTGTATGTATGATATGTGTATTCATGTATGTTTTGTACAGGGGTGGACTGATAAGTGCTGCCACCAGTTGTGCTATCTAAATTTTTTAATTTATTTTTAGTGGCTTCTGGCCACCCGCACTAAATTGCACCCCCAGAATCCCCGCCCCTTCATACTCGCATGACGACCAAGAGCCCCACGGATGCACGCAAACATGCCCGAACCAAAACTACAACTTCCAGCATGTTGCACCATAACCTAAACTATAGAACTATAAAGTGCAACATGCTGGGAGTTGTAGTTTTGGTTCGGGTCAGCTGCAGAGCCATAGGCTGCATCAGGGCATGCTGGGTGTTGTAGTTACTAACTGCAATTTCCAGTATTCCTTGACACAGCCTATGGCTCTGCAGCTGACACGAACCAAAACTACAACTCCCAGCATGTTACACAATAACCTTAACTGGACTACTATACAGTGCAACATGCTGCAACACCCACACAACCATAGGCTGTATCAGGGAATGCTGGGTGCTGTAGTTATCTAGTAACTAAATGCAACGTAATGACACATAAATTAGAGTGAATAAAATGCACCACACAAACTGAAGCAGAACACAGTTATAGGGGTCAGATGGAGGGGGCGCAATTTTCTGGGCTTGCCTCGGGTGTAAAAGGAGCTAGCTTCAGCTCTTCCGCCGCTAATAGCCTGGCATGTTGCTATCGCCATGGCCGGCTATTAAACCATTAGATCACCGCTGTTAAAGGGGTTCTCCAGTGCTTAGACATCTTATCCCCTATCCAAAGTATAGGGGATAAGATGCCTGATCGCGGGAGTCCCGCCGCTGGGGACCCCCGTGATCTTGCACGCGGCACCCTGTTTGTAATCAGTCCCCGGAGCATGTTCGCTCCAGGTCTGATTAGCGGCGACCACAGGGCCGGCGGCATGTGACGTCACGCCTCCGCCCGTGTGTGACCTCACGCTCCGCCCCTCAATGCAAGTCTATGGGAGGGGGTGTGACAGCTATCACGCACCTGAAGGCTTGCATTGAGGGGCGGAGCGTGACGTCACACGGGGGCGGAGGCGTGACGTGGCCCTGTGGTCGCCGGGGACTGATTACAAACGGGGTGCCGCGTGCAAGATCACGGGACTCCCGCAATCAGGCATCTTATCCCCTATCCTTTGGAATGGGGGATAAGAAGTCTAAGCACCAGAAGTTGACATCAGTGTCTAAATGGATCTTATATCCATCCCTGGTGGTCTAGTGGGGTGGATCGTACTATTTTGGTTGAAATTATTTTATATACCAGGACAAGTGGATTTTCTTGAGGGACAAGTAGATTGTGTTCCGCTTTAGCCCCTTGGACAAGCAGTTTTTTTGTTTTGTTTTTTTCCACACCCCTGTGACTCCATACAAATATGTATAACATTGTAAAAAAAAATTTTACCAATATAAAGTACATGGTAAATCCTTATATATTTGAAAGCAAAACCTAGATTATGGCTCTGTATAAAAAGGTACAAAAACAGCACGCCGGCTCACAACCACCACCACAAGGAATCCAAAAGGGGCACAGACAGCAGTGGAGCTGCAATGGCAGTCAGGAAGTGGAGCGCCCAGCACCATGGAGATTCTTAGCTATTTCTTTATTAAATTTCCTTACATCCACATAGGAACAAGTGTAAGATCTGATGCTTTTCTGCTTTTAAGCCTAAATCATAGATTATTGCTTATTGTAGACTAAATATTTCCCTTCATAAAGCCATAGAAAGCCCAAGACCTTTACTTACATTGCAGGAAACTTTACAGCTGGCGTAAAACAAAAAAAGCATTAAGCTGGGTTCATATGGCATTTTTTTCTTGCAATTTATAGATCAGGGAAAAAGCACAAAAGTGCAGTTTTAACAGGCGAAACATTTCAAAGAAGTGTTTCACCTGTTAGATCTGCACTTCCAGTAGCCGCACTGCAAGTCCATAGCAATTTGCAGTTAAAACCCCACGCAGTTATTACAAAGCATTTTTAATCTGGCCTTTAAAGTGTAATAAAAAAAAACTGTAAAAAAAATATTCTGTGTGACCTCTGCCTATCCTGAGTTCACACAACTTACAGCCATCAATAATGTGTCAGAAGGAGAAGGTATACCTGTCATTTGCAAAAAACATTTTATATCATGTAAATATTCTATGTATGTTTTAATTTACATTGGTAAAACAAACAAAAAATGTGAATATAATTGGGTGAAAAAATGCTGTCTTCTCCCTGCAGCTATCATCTGTGTGTGTGTGTGTGGTGACAAATAGCAGGGCTCCGGGCACTGAGGGCAAGCAGGGCTCCGGGTACTGAGGGCAAGCAGGGCTCCGGGCACTGAGGGCAAGCAGGGCTCCGGGCACTGAGGGCAAGCAGGGCTCCGGGCACTGAGGGCAAGCAGGGCTCCGGGCACTGAGGGCAAGCAGGGCTCCGGGCACTGAGGGCAAGCAGGGCTCCGGGCACTGAGGGCAAGCAGGGCTCCGGGCACTGAAGACAAGCAGGGCTCCGGGCACTGAGGACAAGCAGGGCTCCGGGCACTGAGGACAAGCAGGGCTCCGGGCACTGAGGACAAGCAGGGCTCCGGGCACTGAGGACAAGCAGGGCTCCGGGCACTGAGGACAAGCAGGGCTCCGGGCACTGAGGACAAGCAGGGCTCCGGGCACTGAGGACAAGCAGGGCTCCGGGCACTGAGGACAAGCAGGGCTCCGGGCACTGAGGACAAGCAGAATGTGTGTGTACATATTACAGATACACTGGTTTAACTGCATTTTTGTTTGTTTTTAGTTTTTTTATATTTTTTTTATTTTTTTTTTTTAAAGTCTATTAACCTAATTCCTTTGGTCTAATTCTCAGAAGAAAAGTGCTAACATGAAAGTTTACATAATGGAAAAACATTGTTTTTGGACCATCCTCCTGACCTCCCTCTCCACTTCAAACATTCATTCTTGACAGAATTGAATAGTTTGCCGAATTTTCTGAAGAACATTTTCAAATACCTGCTAACACATATGCACCCTGCTTATTCCTGCATACAGCTAAGCCAGATGACAACAGATCTACACATCTGTATTCTATACACTCTCACAAGTTTTATGAAAAAAGGAAATCGCTCATAAAGTCAATAACAAATTCTACAGACAGACAGACGGATACATGAGGGTAGTGAGCACACCAAACACAGCCTGCCCTCTGTGAAAGCAAATGTCACCATAGCCCTTTATCCTGCAGAAGAAAGAAACCGTACAAAAGGGTTAACATGAAAGAGGAAGCATCAAATGAAGAAGAGTAGCACCAACACTGACCACTCTGCTTATTGAACATCTCTATGGCTTACGATAAAAATAAAAAAAGCTGAGGATCACACTTTCCAAGGAGCCTACCTTTCTTTGCTGTGGCTGCTCTGCGTCTCGACGGGGAGACCAATTCTTTCACAATCTGCAAGACTTGAATCATTGCTAGTTAGCGAGACAAGACGCCAGCTGCTCATACATAAAGCCAACAGGTTTCATCACTAGAGCTCATTGTATTCCTCTCCTATGAGCTCCAGCAATGCAGAAAAGGAAGATCATACCTTCGTGGAGATGCTTCTCTAAAAATCTTTTGAAAGCTTAAAGGCAACCTTCAGGACTAGCAGCCGATGCACCGAGCATGGTTAGATGAGGGAACGCGGTTATGTTCATTGCAGTCAAGTAATGCATATCCAGCCCTCAAAGTCTAGTAGTGTATAGCAGCATGAATAATCGCATCTTGAAATGGTTCACAGAGATAAGAAGAGCTCAACAACAATACCAACAAGGCAAAGCACAAAACAATGGGAAAGTTTTACACAATGGAAAATGCAATAGAAAAGATTAAATGAAGAATCTCATGCAGTGCTATCTGCAACAAGCAGCGCCATAGTACACAGCAGCACATGCCTCAAACCGCAAACACACCCGGCGATGTACCATACGACACACACTACAGACAACATGAAATTGTGAGGAGTCATTCCCACCCATGTTCCTATGAAGAAAATGTGTCACCAGAAAATGACATTGTTTGAATCAGTTTTAATGCGAACCATATATTATTTATAATAATTTCGGGTGATCTTTTTCTAATGTTATATTATATAATGGTCCTGAAATTTGCAGTTTCATTCTGGACCCTTTGCCTCATTTTCCAGTAATGTCTTTCTTTTCAGCACAGACCGGAGTACAGTGAAAGGTGACAACAGTGAAGAGAACACTGGATCCACCACCATTCACAGCAGAGATCAGCATCCTCCTCCCTGTAGAATGGCCTATGAAAAGGTCACAGAGAATGCCTACATTTTTTTTTTTTTGAGCTCAGGTAAAATGTCAGCCCCCATAATAATGCGCAAAAAGAGTTACCCATTGTAACAGGCATGAGATAGGCTCAATGTTGGGTTCCAATTTCAAACAGAAGTGATTCTGTAATGCTGCCTACATTTCCCATCAACACTCAGGCTGAGGAGGTGGAGTTTGGTCCTTGTAACTAGTCCTCTAATCAAACTGCAGGTGCTGGAGTTCACCAAGATGAACTGAAACTCATAAGTGGGTTGAGGCCTGTTCACATTATGTGCAGTTATGATGCACTTTCTTATTTAAAGATAATTTTTAAAATAAATATTGCCTGGAGACAGAAGGTATTTGACCTATAATCACAACTGAGGTGTTTTATCAAGATCTTCTGGTAAAAGATGATGTCATCATGTAGTTTACAGGAAGTCCCCTGAGCCAGGACTGACATTCTCTGACACACATTAAAGAGTACCTCATTAACTTGATAAATGTTCTAATCCTCCCAGTTCACTGCCCCCATCATAAAAAACCACCCTCTGCCTTTATTTTTATTATTTTTTTGTTTTCTACCTTGATATTGCTATGTATTTTCTTCTCAGCCTCTTGTTCAGATTCAAAGACAGGAAAGGGGCGTTCCCCAGCAGGCTGTGACATCATTTGAAGCCATACAGGGGAGAACTTCCTCCTCTCTCACTCTGCTACACACAGCCCAGAGCAGTTCAGCGTGTGAGATGAGCTGTGATTGGATAAGGCTGAAACCCCTCCCGCAGAACTCTAGGCTGCATTTCCTGTGTTTGGACTTCTGCCAGGCCAGCAGGAGTCCAAGGTCTGTTGAAAAGATGGGGGGGGGGGAGAAGTGTGCTCTGGACAAGTAGCAAGATACCTAGAGGCAGCTTTTTTAAACACAAAACATGGAAAACGTACATTTTTTTTTTTTTTAAACAAAGTACATTAGATATATTTTTTATTTACCCTAAGGAATGCAATAGCAAAAATAAGTCTTAATGAGAGTGCCCATTTAAGCATGGTTACTTTGTGAGAGTTAAGATGGTGATCACAAAGTTATAGTAATAAACACACATGGATGGAGTGGTGCTGGAATAAAACAAATTGGGGGAGATATATCAAAACCTCTGTAAAAGGGAAAAGCTGACCATAGAAGCCATCTGATTGGTTGCTTTCATTTTTGAGAGGCCCTTTTGAAAATGAAAGAGGAGATCTGATTGGTAGCCATGTGCAACTGGTCGATTTTTCCTCTACACAGTTTTTGATAAATTTCCCCATTGTGTGTTGTGCCTAGGGAAAGAGAGTGCATTTATTTTATTTTTATTTTTTTTAAACATTAAAAGCTTCTTTAACCAGTTTAGACTGCATGGTCAGTGTTACAAGTTTCCACCTAAAGGGGTTACTCAGATACTAGAACATTTTTTATATGTTGCAGGGGCCACAATGACAATTAAAAAATATATACATACCTCGCTACCTAGGTTAATGTTTGTTTCTTTTTTATTGTACTTGCAACATGGTATCTGGACAACCCCTAGAAATGGCATTCCCTACTAGAATATAGGTTTTCCTTCTAATCTACAATGGCACCCGGGTTTTTTTGGAAAACTAAAATTATGTACAGTGTTATAATTAATATGTCATTGACTAAAGCTTTAGACAGCCACTTCCTAGACCTAACTACAAGAGAAGGCCTTTTTTCTTAGCCGTGATATGCCAACCTCAGAACTAATTCCATTCTGACAATTAGGTGCCCATTAGAGATGAGAGAACTTACAGTAAATTCAATTCGTCACAAACTTCTCGGCTCGGCGGTTGCCGACTTTAGCCTGCATAAATTATTTCAGCTTTCAGGTGCTCCGGTGGTCTGAAAAAGGTGGATACAGTTCTAGGAGATTCTCTCCTAGGACTGTATCCACTTTTTCCAGCCAACTGGAGCACCTGAAGGCTGAACTCATTTATGCAGGCTAAAGTCGGCAACCGCCGAGAAGTTTGTGACGAATCGAATTTACTTTAAAGGAGTAGTCCAGTGGTGACTCAGTGGTGAACAACTTATCCCCTATCCTAAGGATAGGGGATAAGTTGCAGATCGCGGGGGGTCCGACCGCTGGGGCCCCCTGCGATCTCTCTGTACGGGGCCCCGACAGCCCGCGGGAAGGGGGCGTGTCGACCTCCGCACGAGGCGGCGGCCGACACGCCCCCTCAATACAACTCTATGGCAGAGCCGAAGTGCTGCCTTCGTCAATCTCCGGCTCTGCCATAGAGATGTATTGAGGGGGCGTGTCGGCCGCCGCTTCGTGCAGGGGTCGACACCTGCTATCTGGGCCGAGAACCGGGGCCCCGTACAGAGAGATCGCAGGGGGCCCCAGCGGTCAGACCCCCCGCGATCTCAAACTTATCCCCTATCCTTAGGATAGGGGATAAGTTTTTCACCACTGGACTACCCCTTTAAGTTCTCTCATCTCTAATGCCCATTTTCTAAACATGAAAAAGGAACTAGGAGGAGATGCTTTTACAGAAATTTTATACAGGGGGAGACATAATTTTAGCGTCATGCCCTGCAATGACATGATGAAGCATAGTCTACATCTAATTTTATTTAATTAAAAATGCTTATACCCTGCCACTTATGTACTGCTTTGCATTTTTAAAACCTGTCGTCAATTAAACAATTCTCTAAATTATTGTATCATAAAATATAAAGTTTTTCAAAACTAAGTCATTGTAGTTTGTAACACAAGGCTAAAACTGGTCAGATGTGCAAGTACTTTAATTCCATGCATTTAACAGGACATGTTCCTGCACATTGAGAAGGATGGGAGAGTTGTCTTAAATAGATGGGAGGTAAGCTGACAGAAGATGTGAGGAGATCTGTTGGACAACTATGGCTGACATAGCAGTGTGTCAGAACCTGAAGGAAAGACAAGTCTGGAGCACAAATAGATGAAGTACAATCTGCACACAACTACTGAAGGAGCGCCGATACAAAGGAAATTTTAAGGAAACAAAGAGGTGGAAATTTTCCAAGAATAATGCAATCTGCAAGCAAGAAAAGGGCACTTCTGACTGAGTCATGTACATGCCAATAGGAAAATGCTTCTCCTAAACCACTGGACATCACTTGACTATACATAAACTAACTTCTCACTGACTGTTTGGGAATACACCTACTCAGGGATGTGGAAATCCTATCGCCCGACGCCCAGGACAAGTAGTTTTGGGCACCGGGCAGGTTAATTGTTCACAGATTTAGCCCTGTATCGGGCTAGCAGGGACAGACCGACTTCCCCCTTATTTTTCTTTTATGACGGTGTGAGGTGCAGGAGCGGATGGAAGTCTACACCTCACACCGGCGCTCAGAGTGTATGGAGGGGCGGCAGCCCCGTGCAGTGCAGTCTGTCCTCCTCACACACACACACACACAAATCCTCCCCAGCCCCGTGCAGTGCGTCCTCTCTTTCTCCACGTCCTCTGGTGTGAAGCTCAGGTGAGGAGGCCGAACGCGAAGGCGGCGGGAAGGGTGGTTGTATATGTATGTTATGTATGATTGGGGGGGGGGTATCAGCAGCGTGTATGGCGTCTGCGCATGTGTGACGCGTGTATGGCGTCTGCGCATGTGTGACGCGTGTATGGCGTCTGCGCATGTGTGACGCGTGTATGGCGTCTGCGCATGTGTGACGCGTGTATGGCGTCTGCGCATGTGTGACGCGTGTATGGCGTCTGCGCATGTGTGACGCGTGTATGGCGTCTGCGCATGTGTGACGCGTGTATGGCGTCTGCGCATGTGTGACGCGTGTATGGCGTCTGCGCATGTGTGACGCGTGTATGGCGTCTGCGCATGTGTGACGCGTGTATGGCGTCTGCGCATGTGTGACGCGTGTATGGCGTCTGCGCATGTGTGACGCGTGTATGGCGTCTGCGCATGTGTGACGCGTGTATGGCGTCTGCGCATGTGTGACGCGTGTATGGCGTCTGCGCATGTGTGACGCGTGTATGGCGTCTGCGCATGTGTGACGCGTGTATGGCGTCTGCGCATGTGTGACGCGTGTATGGCGTCTGCGCATGTGTGACGCGTGTATGGCGTCTGCGCATGTGTGACGCGTGTATGGCGTCTGCGCATGTGTGACGCGTGTATGGCGTCTGCGCATGTGTGACGCGTGTATGGCGTCTGCGCATGTGTGACGCGTGTATGGCGTCTGCGCATGTGTGACGCGTGTATGGCGTCTGCGCATGTGTGACGCGTGTATGGCGTCTGCGCATGTGTGACGCGTGTATGGCGTCTGCGCATGTGTGACGCGTGTATGGCGTCTGCGCATGTGTGACGCGTGTATGGCGTCTGTCTATATGTGACGCGTGTATGGCGTCTGTCTATGTGACGTGTGTATGGTGTCTGTATATGTGACGTGTGTATGGTGTCTGTGTATATGTGACGTGTGTATGGTGTCTGTATATATGATGTGTGTATGTGTATGATGTCTGTGTATACATGTGTGATGTGTGTATGTGTATGATGTCTGTATGTGTGTGTATGACGTGTGTATATGTGATGTGTGTATGATGTCTGTGTATATGTGATGTGTGTATGATGTCTGTGTATATGTGATGTGTGTATGATGTCTGTGTATATGTGATGTGTGTATGATGTCTGTGTATATGTGATGTGTGTATGGTATGTGTATGTAATGTATGATGGGGGCAGCGGCGGGTGTATGTATGTGTGATGTGTGTATGTAATGTATAATATAGGGGGCAGTGGCCGGTGTATGTAATGTATATGTGTATGTATGATGTGTGTATGTATGATGTCTCTATGTATGTATATACTGTATAATATAGGGGGCAGTGGCCCAGTGTATGTATGATATGTGTATGCATGTATGTTTTGTACAGGGGTGGACTGATAAGTGCTGCCGCCAGTTGTGCTAATTTTTTTTAAATATATTTTTAGTGGCTTCTGGCCACCCACACTATATTGCACCCCCAGAATCCTGCCCCCTTCATACTCACCCGCCAACCAAGAGCCCCACGGATGCACACAAACACACCTGAACCAACACTACAACTCCCAGCATGTTGCACCATAACCTAAACTGTAGAACTATAAAGTGCAACATGCTGGGAGTTGTAGTTTTGGTTCGGGTCAGCTGCGGAGCCATAGGCTGCATCAGGGCATGCTGGGTGTTGTAGTTAATAACTGCAATTCCCAGTATTCCTTGACAGACTATGGCTCTGCAGCTGACACAAACCAAAACTACAACTCCCAGCATGTTACACAATAACCTTAACTATACTACTATACAGTGCAACATGCTGCAACACCCACACAACCATAGGCTGCATCAGGGCATGCTTGGAGTTGTAGTTATCTAGTAACTAAATGCAACTTCCTGCATTTTCTGACACATAAGAGTAAAAAAATGCACCACACAAACTGGAGAAGCAGAACACCCCCCCCCCCCCCCCCCCCCCCCAGTAACAGCGCTGTTAAGTGGTATCCAATCAAAAGACTCCATATACAAGTCCCTATGAAGACTGAAGTGGATTTTCTTGAGGGACAAGTCTTTTTTTATTTATTTATTTTTTATTTCCACACCCCTGCTACTCCTCAAGGAATGCCCCTTACATGGCATCCAATACAACACGTGACAGTCAACAAGTGGACAGAGAGAAGAACCATGGAATGTATGCTTATTCTGAAACTGCAAATATATCCAGTTGTGGGGACACGGTTACCTCTCACATTGTCATGTTTAGAATTGTGAAGAACAAAACCACATAAAATGTTCAAATTTCAGTAGAAATTTAGGCTAAGATTTTGGATTAAAATGCCTGAAATAAAGAACATTCTTTCGGCAGAATCTGCTTGAGAAATGCAGTTCCATCAAGGGTCCAAGCTCGAACTGAGTCAGTCGGCACCTACTGTGCACAGAATGTCCGCCCATAGTGTAAATGTACCCTTACAGCAGCAGGAGTCCTCCACGGACTACTCATTTCTGCATGGAATTCCGCATGAAAATTCTGCATAACAATGTATAGCCAATACACTTCGGGAATTTCTGCTGCAGGAATTCCATTAAAGTGGGAAACATTTCTGCAGAATTTTCATTCAGAATTCCTGCCGTGTAAACATAGCCTTTCACATATATTGTGCCTTCTCTCATCACTCCTAAGACTAATAGAAGCTATTATACCATTCCCCACGATTGGCCTTCCTCATGGAATAAAGTCTGGAAATCCACTTTGGGGGTTACCCATTCACTGGGAATGCTATTTTCAGGGTCTGAGACTGTTGGCACGCCACAAATTTCAGTCCGAACTTTATTCCTCATCCACAGCAGCAGCTATCAGCAGCCCTGCGCACATTATACAAAACAAAACCTGCTGGGCTGAGTGCTACCTAAACAGCTTTCCTAGCCATCTGGATGAGCCTAGCGCTCAATGCTGTACACATGTGGCACAATCGATAAAGTCTCCCACAAGACTTGGCTTCCAGTGTGATAAGACACAGGTATTGCAAAGCCTGCAGGAGCCAAGACAGAAATCACCTTGAAGATCTTAAGACTTTCAGGAAGGAACCACCTAGTGGACGTCTATTAATCAGTGGAAGTTACTCTTTTCTCCACAACGCCAACATCCCCTCGTGTTCGGTTTCCAGTACCAACCTTAAGGCTTGGTTTACACTATGGAATTTACGACCATAGTTCCCCTTAGGAATTTCCGTCAGACATTCCAGTGCAGAGAATCCCATTGCTGGCTATGGAATTCCGCTGCACAGTTCAGGTCTTATCCATTCTCCTGGAGGAATCCGTGCCGACTATGGGGATGGCAATGTCTGCCTGAGCTCGTAATCTCCGGTCGGTTTTTGTCTGGCCTGAAATTTCTCAATGTGAAGCTAGCCTAACAGGAGAAATGGCTTTCTCCATTATTTTCAGTTTCCAAAGGAGGCACAATGCAACACACACCCACCTTTAATTTTGCGGTATACTGACCAGACGAAGGACCAATTTTACACATTTTTCAATATGTAGCTTTTTAGCAAGAACCTAAACTAAGATTGGGCCTTTGCTTCACAAGACTGTAGGCAGCGAGAAAACGAGTTAACAGAGGGGTGGTGTTTGTCCTCAGCTACAAGTAGAGAAAAAGGGCCACTGGGGC
Organism: Hyla sarda; assembly: GCF_029499605.1. Lineage (NCBI taxonomy): Eukaryota > Metazoa > Chordata > Amphibia > Anura > Hylidae > Hyla > Hyla sarda. Next base: position 203,632,162 of record NC_079192.1, read on the forward strand.
ACTATTGTCAAATCACAGGTGAGGAGTGGAGGTTTTATAGTAAGAATTAGCATTAATGCTTAGAAATAGATATTAAAACATCTCATCAGTATAAAACACATTGAGAGAGAGAATTTTAAAGATTTTTTGCTTCTCTTCGTGAGACTATTTGGCTTCAGAGATTTCCGAGCTTCCAGTTAATAGAGTCCTAAAGCAGCAGGAGAAGAGCTCCAAAAACGTCCTCTACCTATGATCAATACTACTATACTGGTGTCTACACAGAAAACCTGTCAGATGAATTATAGATCACACATGCTGCTCACTAAAATAGGTAAAGAATATAGAAAACACTAGTAGGCTTGCATTTTGGTTTTTGTATTATTTTTACAATATAAAGGGCTGCATATACCCCTCTAGGGCTGGGTTCACACACAGTACTTCGGTCAGGTTTTTTTTTAGCCAAAACCAGAAAGGAGTCCAAAACTCTAAAAAAAAAAAAAAAAAAACTTCCCATTCTATTGTTTCTCTCGGTGTTGGTTCTATTCCTGGCTGTTTCACATGCTACTCTTTGTGCATCTTGCCCTAGTGCAATTTGCCTAATTTTACTGAGAGGCATACACCTCCTAATACATTTTACGCTCTGTGACTGCCTGCACACTATAGTTCTGAAAGCTCAACAGCTATAGCGTGGCATAGATTCACACTATAATTTACACCATTTTCTGGTGTGAGTGATTAAGTGTATCAAACAGCAACCACAACTATTTTTTACCCAAAAAACCCTATAGATAACTTCCCCCATATGGGTGAACCCGATATAAGGGTGGATTCACATGTTGTAGATTTGTTGCGGACATTTCTGTAACCAAAAGCTGATTCATAAGCACGAATGGGGTTTCTACAGCAATAGGGTACATTTACTCAGAGATCTATTGCAGTAGATTTTGAAGCCCAAATCTGCAGAAAACCAGCGGCAACTCAGACTTGCGGAGTACAAAAAGCAGTAAACCTGTCCGAGTGAATGTACCCTTAGGGTACAGTCACACGAGCAGATCCCCAGTGCGTATTACGCTGCGGATCTGCGGCTGAAGGACTGCTGTACGCTGCCTTTACAGGTGCCTGCCCGGAGCGGCAATACATCGCTACAAGCAGACACACTGAAGCAATGTGCGAGGCGCTGCACATGCGCGGTGTACTCGCACACATCACGGACGCTCCCCCTGGTCTATGAGCTAGACCGAGAGCTGCCGCGATGTGAGTGCATACTGCGCACAGCAACTTACACATTGCAGCGTGTCTGCTTGTAGCGGCGTATTGCTGCTCCGAGCAGGCACCTGTAAAGGTAGCATACAGCGGTCCTTCAGCGGCGGATCTGCAGCGTAAAATACGCTGGGGATCCGCTCGTGTGAACGGTACGTTAGGCTGGATTCAGACTACAGACTTTCTGCCTGCAATTCCGCTTTGAAATATCAGGCAGAAACTCTGCTTACTAAAATGTATAGTATAGTGAAGGGGTTTTCAGTTCACAAGTTCACACTTTGGAATTTTTGAAGCGGAATTTGTGAACGGTAAATCAGTTTAAACTTTCCGCCTGAAGAATGGTGTTGCTAATTTTTCAAGCAGAAATACTCGCGGAACATTGCAGTCTATTGGGGATAGCAATGTCTGCGCAGTCCTAGCGCTGACTGATTCAGTCGGCGATGACTGCACTAGGAATCGCTAGACGGAAATTTTCTGTCTGGAGATTCCGTAGTGTGAACCTAGCCTTATGGCTCGTTCCACTGCGAGTTAGAAAATAAATCTGTTTGTGTGATCTCTTGCTGCCAGTTTGAAAAGGGGCAGGGTGTTCGTGCGCTACCTGCAGCAGATTTTCGCCAGTGGAATCTCTGTTGAAAATCCGCTGCAGATCTCGCTGAAGTCAACAGAGATTGCATATGCTGTGGGTAGTGCACGGAGACCCTGCCTCTTCACACTCGCAGCAGGAGATCTGCTGCATGTTTGAAAATAAATCCGTTCATGTGAATGAGCCCTTAAGCTAGGGCTGGGCGGTATATCGGTTCATACCGAATACCGAAATTTTTGTGCTGTACGATATGAATTTTAACCCATACCGCAATAACTGTTTGGCCCCTCCCCCTCGGGAATGAATGAATGAATCAGCCCAGCGCTGCGCTGTCCCCACATCGGGGAACTAATCACATGTGACCTGCAAGCGCTGTTCTGACACCGCCCCAAATATTAGCCCAGCGCTGTCCCCATCAGGGTACTACTCACATGTTACCCGCATGCGCTGCCCTCCTCGTCCTGTCTGTTGCGGCCGCAGGCGCTGACACACTATACCAGTGGTCTCCAACCTGCAGACCTCCAGATGTTGCTTTCACACTATAAAAATTCATCTGTTACAAACGTCCGTCAGAAACCCTTTGTTAAACGGCCGTTAAACAATCCCATTCAAATCTATGGGATTTTTTTTTTTATTACCTGTTATGAACCATTCTAGCCCGTCATGAATAACGGACGTTAGTGGTGATGGGAGAAATAACATGACATGCACTCATTTTTCTTCCGTCACAAGAAACAGGTAAATTAACGGCTGTTATTTTTAACATTGAAGTCTATGGCAAACGGATGAGCCTTTATGTCATCTGTTTGCACCCGGTTTACAATAGCTAATATTACTTCTGAGCATGCTCAGAAGTGCAGAGCACTCCCCGGGGAGGCAAGGCTCTTACGTCATCAGGACATGAAACCTGCGTAAAATCTTCAAGCGCATGCGCTCTGCAGACAAAGCACTGCACTCTGGGGGCATGTAAAGAAAATTAAATATGCAAACCATGGGGGCGGGCTCAGGCCCCTTCCTCTGGGACCCAAAGAAATATTGATGCCAGGGGACCACCTTCAAAGTGCTACTACAGAGAGGACAAACAGAACTTTATCGGGGAAGAACTCAGCGGCCAGGGCACACACTAAAGTAAGTGACCCCTCAGACTCCAGTTCACCCACACTATCACCCAGTATATTGAGTTTAGTGTGGGCGAACTGGCTGACAGTTTTCCTTTAAATCCTGGTAGAATTTTACAGCACCTATTACACTGTGTAAAAAAAAAAAAATATATATTTAAAAAAAACAACCACCTTCTGTTCTACCTACATAAATATATCAAAATACACATACGGTAAACAAAACATGTTTGTGAAACTAGGATTACTCAGTCCTCAGCATAACCTCTCAAAGACTGTACGGTGGATGTATGGTATGATATGGAAAAGAATATTGAACTTCCAGACCAATATAGTAGTTTTAAAATTTAATACCAAAAACTTAATAATATACAGTATTAATGAAAATTTAACAATATGTTTAGATAGATTTCAACAAATAACATTCTGAACCTGTAGAAAGAAAAGGAAGGAAATATTGCCCATTGAGTCTATAGTCTACACTGGTCTATAGTCTATAGTCTATACTGTCCAGGAATAATGAGCACCTGCTGCAAGATAGAAAATCTGGAAGCCCGGCTGGAAAAAAATCTGCTGTGCCGATGAAATTCCTATTGAGGAAAAGACACAGGCACTTGCGTGCCACTCACCCACTGCGCGATGTCCCCGGTATTGTTGGTCGTCCTGTTCCGGGGACATCGCGGAGTGGGTGAGTGGCACGCAAGTGCCTGTGTCTTTCCCACAAATTAATTATCAGCCCAGCACTGTCCCCATCAGAGTACCACTCACATGTCACCTGCAAGCGCTGCCCTCCTCGTCCTGACTACTGGGACCCCATGAGTTCTCCTGATCTGCACCCTGGACCTCCTCTTCGTGCACAGATTATTGTCGACCACAGCACGAATCAGAAGCAGACACATCCTCGATGTATCTCTAAGTGAGTGCCGGATATACAGCGCTCATGAATCTTCAGCATTCCTATAAAGAAGCATAGAGGGGGGTGTCTGCCACCTCTTCATGCGGTGGATAGGGGGATGAGTTCTTATTCTTATGTACCAGAGTTCCATTTTAACAGTCAAAGTAGACCAAGTTTAGATTATGAGGCACAACCTTAGTACCTTTGTATACACCAGAATATATTTTTGAAAATATTGCAAGATATACCAGCATCCCAGCCACTAAAAAGATGCAAATTCGACCTAAGCTAACAAAGATATTGGCTCTACAAACATCAGGAGTAAAAAAAAAAAGGTAGACACTCAGATATTACTTGTTAACACTAAGTGAAAGTGCTGTTAGAAGTAGGACATAGCCTTGATCTGTTTATTACTCTCTTAGTGTACTGGGACATGTGGAGGCACCTGGAGTCAAACATACCATAAGTCAGGGAAGTATATGCCAGATTGCAGTGAACAGACCTTTATAGAGTGATGTTACATGGACACCTCCTTCCCCCTTCACAAGCTGCCAAATATACATGTTTAACAGAATGGGAATTATGTAGAATTAAGAGAGATTCTGAGTGAAGGACAACAATAAACAAAAGCATAAAAGAAATACATCCAAAATACAAGCGGCCATTCACTTAATAAATGGTGTCAGGTGATGTAAAAATCCAGACGTAGAGCTACCAGAGGACATCTGAAGGCTACTGCAAGGGCCATGGCTGCTTAGGAACAGGAGGGAATCCATTCTTACATTTACAATATTAAGCACAGTATGGGGTACAATAACAATCACACAAATCATTTAGACTTGGCAAATGTATAGTTAGAAAGGATTGACAGCTCATGTTCTAAATATATTCCATTCTACTAGGAAGCAATTCATTAGTCGCCATCAGCTTTCCAAGAAATTGAACAGTGTGCAAAATGTGGTAGAAAAAAAAAATATATAATATATATATATATATATATATATATGACACAATGTAAGTTGTTGGTAATGCACTGCAAATCCTGATTAAAATGCCTTGCCATCCCTTCCTGTTAAAATATTTATAGATCCATTTGTGTTCTATGCAGCACCCTTGTGGTGTTCTATCAATACACCAAAACCTTGGCTGTGTTAGCGGCTTCTTGTGTAGAAGGGTAGCATGAGGAGAGGAGGGGGATGGAGGTCTGAAAGGTAAGATTTTTATTTTATTTTTTTTTTATTTAAAAAAAAAAAAAAAAGCTTAGACCAGCTTCTAAAGACAGTATCCCCCATACAAGCAGTATATATGGAAAACGTGGGAACAGAAAGCACAGTGGCACTAAGTGCTGTAAATGATGGTCAGTGCAAGATATCCAAATATATCTATATAAAGCCGCCTATAGAGAAATATATACACACATATTTGCGAGAAAAAAAAGGTAGCAGTGATGATTATATAAACTGCGGGTGTAGGTGGAGGACGGTATCACAATCACCTATTCCTGTTTAGCGCATGGATGGAGTGTAGTGGTTCTCCTAAGGTCCTCTGGCTGCCTGGCATCCAAACCCATTCACCAGCTGTGTCCGTCTATGCAATGGAGAAGAGTGGTCCCAAAAGGAAGCTGCTCCAGCAGTTTCCAGGGTAAAGAATTGGGGATATATCCGTGGCGCCTTGAGGGCATGTTGCAACGAAACAAGTGTCCAGTACTTTTTGTGCTACTTTTTTTATTCAAATGAAATAAAATGACATAACATAGCATAAACTGAAATAATAAATAGGGGAGCAACGCGTTTCGCAGGGAGGCCAACCCCCCCCCCCCCCCCTCGTCAGGCTGATGTGGTATGACTATGTTGCAACTACTAGCTAATCAATCTCTATAACAACAACAACAAATATATTAATATAACTATATTCATGTCTGCACACTCAGATGCGCAGAGATTACCACCGGCTATATCTGCAGAATTCTGCCCAAACAGTCCAAAAGCAGCTGTGACATCTTCCATAGATACAGATTCTTTTTATATATCTATATACAGTGATCCTCAACATACAATGGTAATTCGTTCCAAACGAACCATCGTTACTTGAATCCATTGTATGTTGAGGGATCCGTGCAATAGTAATACAGAAAGTTATACTCCTGTGTCCCCACCGCTCCGGACCGTCACCGCTGCTCTGGATCGTCGCTATTATCACGTCCCCGGGGTGTCCCCACCGCGCCGGACCGTCACCGCTGCCCTGGATCGTCGCTATTATCACGTCCCCGGGGTGTCCTCGGCGCTCAGGACAGTCACCGCTGGCCAGGATCGTCGCTCTCCATCGCCGTGATCATGGGACAGCATGCGCGGCAACATGACGACGACGGAGAGCGACGGCCATGCAGCGGAGCCCAAAGAGGACGGTCCAGAACGTCGGGGACAGACGAGTGACATTCACCGGACCACACAGGGCACATTAAACGGCTATCCGGTGGCAGCTGAAGCAGTCTGCGCTGCCGGATAGCTGTTTATGCGATGGCCCCGACATACAAAAGCATCGTATGTTGATGCTGCCTTCAACATGTGACGGCCTCTGAGAGGCCATCGCATGTTGAAATTATCGTATGTCGGGGCCATCGTAGGTCGGGGGGTCACTGTATATAAAACTCAATGGGGGAGATTTATCAAAACCTGTGGAGAGGCAAAGTTGTCCAGTTGCCCATAGCAACCAATCAGATCGCTTCTTTCAGTTTGCAGAGGCCTAATTAAGAATGAAAGAAGCGATCTGATTGGTTGCTATGGGCAACTGGACAACTTTGCCTCTCCACAGGTTTTGATAAATCTCCCCCAGTGTGTGTGTGTGTGTGTATGTATGTGTGTGTGTGTATATGTGTGTGTGTGCGTGTGCGTGTGCGTGCATGTGTGTGTATGTATGTATGTATATGTGTGTGTGTGTGTGTGTATATGTGTGTATGTGTGTATGTGTGTGCGCGCGTGTGTGCGCGCGTGTGCGCGCGTGTGTGCGCGCGTGTGTGCGCGCGCGTGTGCGCGCGCGTGTGCGCGCGCGCGCGCGCGCGCGTGTGTGCGCGCGCGTGTGCGCGCGCGTGTGTGTGCGTGCGCGTGTGTGCGCGCGCGTGTGTGTGCGCGTGTGCATGTGTGTATCTATGTATGTGTGTGTATGTGTGTATGTTCCAGCATAACGTCCAAACGGCTAAAGATATTAACATGAAACCTGGCACACATGTTACTTATATGTCAACAACAAACATAGGATAGGTGATTTCCCCCTTACCCACCCCCATTTGCCAGGGGCGGGGTTTTTGTTTAAAGTCCCATACATGTCTATGGGAAATATATATAACTGAATAACTTCTAAACAGCTGGTGATATTTCGATAATACTTGGTCACATGTTACTCATATGTCCACTTAAAATATAGGATAGTTAATTTAACCCTTAACTACCCCCATTTGTGAGGTTCAGGGTTTTTGTTTAAAGTCCCATGCAAATCAAAGGAAAATGTATGTTCCCATATAACTTCTGTACGGCTGGAGATATTTCAATAATACTTGGTCACATGTTACTTATATGTCAAATAAAAATATATGATACACCATTATATAAAATATGAGTTTTTGTTTCAAGTCCCATGCCAGTATATGGGACTTCCAGTACCTTACTCCACAAGCTCCACTCTGCATCTCCCGGTGAATGTGTCAATCCGCTTGCAAGCCACACCCTGTCTCACAAAGACACACCCACATTTTAAGCCCCACCCCTATTATCTACCCTTTTTGTGCATCAATTTGGCTTGCAAATGATGCCCAGTCCCACAAAGCCACGTCCCCTTCTATTTTCAGCTTACAATATCTTCATCACAAATCAGTCCCACCTGACGACAGGATATGAGGATGGCACATAAGGACAGGATAGGAGGTCGGGAAATGAGGTTGAGATAGGAGGTGGGGATATGATGACGGGATATGAGGTTGAGATATAAGGATGGGATATGGGTTGGGATATGACAACAATATATGAGGACGGGCTATGAAGTCAAAAGCTTACTCTTTTGTTGCTTTTCCTCCCCAACAAGGATTAGGAAGGAAAAACCGAGCAATGTCAATTACATATATATTTTTCTCTATATATATTTATTTACATATATGTATATTCTAATATGCTGTGCCTTTTTATCGTGCAGCAATAATATCACTGCACTTGCCACAGCACTAAATGAATAAACACCGCGACTTTAATATTAACAGAATGAACACAACGATTCGAACTACGGCTGCATCATTCCATTTTTATATATATGCCCCAATCTGCAGATAAATCTGTATCATGAACAAGTAAACTGATCCTCTAACACAGATTAAACAGACTACCCACTATCATTGATACAAACTAACCTGACCCCGCGTCCGAGCATTATATGTTCGGATTGTGCAGCGCTGCAAATATATCTGCACCGACACTCAACATCTATGCAGTGCAGTATTAATCCATTACTATATGAATGTCCTAATGTTATAATGGTATAATGATGAAATGTCAGAGCGATGTTTCGCTATCAGAAAAACAGAGTGTGCGAACAAGATCAATATGTCAATCGGCATCAGTGTGCGTCTGCTGCCAACCATGCCAATCACTATGATTTACCTCACTCCCACCTCAGAGGCAGTCCATAAAAAATTTTGAGGATGAAATATATTAGGGATCGACCGATTATTGGCACGGCCGATATTCACGTTTTTTTTCCCCGTTATCGGTATCTGCTTCTAACCTGCCGATAATGTGCAAAACAAGGCGTGTGCACGAATCGTGGAACTTCAGGCCGGGACTGAAGTCCCGCGATTCGTGCGCACGCCTTGTTTTGCCGTGCGGAGCAATTGCCTGACAGCTGACAGCATGGTGGAGAGGGAGCTGTCAGCTGTCCCGCTCCTCCACTCCCTCACCTTTCTCGCGCTGCTTCATTCTTGCAGCGGGAGTGAGAGCCGCGGGGACGCCATCCATGGCAGGCCGGCGTGATGACATCACATAATCACGTCGGCGCCCGGAGATCACGTCCCTGAAGCTCTCACAGTACAAGAACGTAGCAGCGTGTGAGGTGAGCACTGCTCGGGCGCTGTATGGATGGACGGGCAAATTATAAGTGAGGGTGGCAAATATAAGTGAGGGGCACATATCAGGGGGGTTTTATATATGAGGAACACAGGACAGGGGGGGGGGGATTATATGTGGGGGCACATGACAGCCCCCCTGTCATGTGCCCATATAATGCCCCCTGACTTATAATACCCTCTGTCCTGTGCCCCTCACATATTGCCCCATGTCCTTTGCCCCTCACATATAATGCCCCCTGAGGGGGCAGGACATGGGGCATTATATGTGAGGGGCACTGGACAGGGGGTATTATAAGTCAGGGGGGTATTATATGGCCACATGACAGGGGTGGGCTGTCATGTGCCCCCACATATAATCCCCCCCGTCATGTGCCCCTCATACATAATACCCCGTCCTGTGACCCCCACATATAATGCCCCATGTCCTGTGTTCCTCACATACAATGCCCCCATCATGTGCCCCCCACATATAATGCCCCTTGACATGTGCCCCTCACATATAATGCCCCCTGTTCTGCCCCCTCAGGGGGCATTATATGTGAGGTGCACAGGACATGGGGCATTATATATGAGGGGCACAGGACAGGGGGTATTATAAGTCAGGGGGGCTTTATACAGGCAGGGGGAGAGAAGCAAGTGGCGGCGGCGGTCTCTGACACTGCAAAAGCCGCTACAGTTCATTGATTTAAAGTGTCCGCTTTAAATCAATGATCTGCAGCGGCTTCAGGGGTGGGGGGAGAGAGATAGCCGATAATTTATACCGATATTCCGGTATAAATTATCGGCTATCGGCCTTAACCTCCACAGATTATCGGTATCGGCCCTAAAAAAAAAAAAAAAATAATAATCAATATCGGTTGATCCCTAATTGTATGTATGTATGTATGTATGTATACACACACACACATATATACATACATACATATACACACACATATATACTGGAAACATATAGACATGCCACATCAGCCTGACGAAGCGGAGGCACCCAGCGAAACGTGTTGCTCTCCTATTTTATGCTATGTTATATTATGTTCCTTTATTTCATTTGAATAAACAAGTAGCCCAAAAAGTACTGGACACGTGTTTCATTGCAATATACCCTCAAGGCGCCACAGATACCATCCGCAATTTTCTACCCTGGAAACTGCTGGAGCAGCTTCCTTTTGGGACCACTCTTCTTTATCCCCCATAAAAGTAAAATAGTTCGAGATGACTGAGCTCATGAACCGAAAATACTGCATCGAATTTGGCTATAAATAGAAATCTCACAACATAAATTTTACTTAACAAGCTAGGAGTAAAAATATATATAAAATGTTCACAGCAGCAGATCAAAGAAACCATTGACACCTTTACTGGTAAAAGCAAAGGTATTAAGGTTAATGAGATGTAAACCAGGTTCCCTTTGATGCATACCTTAGCTTTTTATTATGCCCATACATATAAACACATTTTCCACACAAGACATGGCAACAGGCGCAGACATTACAAATAACCTTCATAGAAATGGAAGCTGTCCGGTTCCTTTTAAATGGTCACCCTCATTAAAACAAATTTTTGCTATTGCACTCCTTATAGTAAATCAAAAATATTTCTTATGTACTTTGTATAAAAAAAAAAAAAAATTAAGCTTTCTATGTTTTATTTGTGTTTAAAGGGGTACTCCGGTGCTAACACATCTTATCCACTATCCAAAGGATAGGGGATAAGATGCCTGATCGCAGGAATCCCGCAGCTGGGGACGCCCACAATCATGCACACGGAACCCCGTTAGTAATCAGTCCCCGAAGAGTGTTCTCTCGGGAACTGATTACGGTCGACCACAGGGCCGGCGGCGTGTGACGTTACGCCCCCGTGTGACATCACACTCCGCCCCTCAATGCAAGCCTACGGGAGGGGGCGTGGTAGCTATCTCGCCCCCTCCTGTAGGCTTGCATTGAGGGGCGGAGCGTGACATCACACGCTGCTGGCCCTACGGTCGACCTTAATCAGACCCGGAGTGAACACGCTCCAGGGACTGATTACTAACTGGGTGCTGCGTGCATGATCGCAGGCGTCCCTCAGGCATCTTATCTCCTATCCTTTGGATAGGGGATAAGATGTGTAAGCACCGGAGCATCCCTTTAAAAAAAAGCTGCTTCTAGGAGTCTCCCTACTTGTCCAGAGCACATTTCCCCCATCTCTTGCACAGAGTCCGGACTCCTGCTGGCCTGGCAGAAGTAAAAAATCAGGAAATGCAGCCTGGAGTGTTGAGTGGGCATGTGCAGCCTTAGCCAATCATAGCTCATCTTACACACTGAACTGCTTTTGGTTGTGTGTAGCAGAGTGAGGGAGGAAGTTCTCCCCTGTATGGCTTCAGATGATGTCACAGCCAGCTGGGTAACGGCCCTTCCCAGTCTGTAAATCTGACTGAGAATGAGCAGAAAATACAGAGCAATATCAAGGTAGAAAACTAACAAATAACACAAATAAAGCCAGGGGGTGGTTTATCATGATGAGGCAGTGAACTGGGAGGATTATAAAAAGGCATATATCTGTATGTGAATATATACACAGACCATATTTTCAGATTACAAATTGTGCTTTTTATCTCTGATGTTGCACTGGGGGAAAGGGGAAGCAATACTAAATGAAGTACTCATGGTGGAGTTAGGGAAGGGGTTTAGCTGTTACTTCAGAGAGATGTACCATGGTGTGGGCAGGAAGTTCATCACTGTCACTTCCCTGCACTTGGTGATGTCAGATCAAGACAGGAGGCACTGTTTAGTTTGCAACAATCACAGTAATCCCATAAGGGGGGGGAGAGAAACAGTACTAGTACTTCTGTCCGACATTTTTCTTACTGAAATAGACCATTTATAATCCTTCCCTTTCTTGATTCCTCCAACTTTTTTATTTATTTTTTTTGCGCCTTTATGGCTTGAGCATCCTCTGTTGCTGCTTTTCTGATGTGTGGTTTACATACAAAAAGTTCTGTTGACATCATCTCTTGCTCAAAGGGAGTCAGCGGTGCCGACATCAGTGTCAGCTTTGTAAGCCGCCTCCTCCTCCACATTCTCCTCTCCAAACGTAGCTCCACCTAGTGCTGGGCGGTATACCGGTTCATACCGAATACCAAAATTTTTGTGCTGCACGATATGAATTTTAACCCATACCGCAATACCGGTTTGGAACCTCCCCCTCGGGAATGAATGAATCAGCCCAGCGCTATCCCCACATCGGGGAACTAATCCTATGTAACCCGCAAGCGCTGTTCTGCCCCCCAATTATTAGCCCAGTGCTGTCCCCATGAGGGTAAATACTCATGTCACCCGCATGCGCTGCCCTCCTCGTCCTGTTTGTTGCGGCCGCCAGCGCTGACACTCTGTACCAGTGGTCTCCAACCTGCGGACCTCCAGTTTTTGCAAAACTACAACTCCCAGCTCCCGGACAGCCATTTGCTGTCCGGGCATGCTGAGAGTTGTAGTTTTGCGATTAGACACACAGGTATAGGGCGCAACTCCAGCTGACACGCCGGCAACAGGATTTTAGGTGAGTATACACATGAATGTTCTGACTCACGGTTTAGTAGAAAGTTTCTTTCTTGTTTATTCAAGTATATTCGGGTATTGTCTCGCAGGACATCAGGTTAGCAGCATAATATGCAAGCAGCAAAGGTGGATACAAGCTCCGTGCTCCCTTCAGTCATGGCCCAACGTTTCAGGGGCAAGCCCCCTTAGTCATGCGCAATGGCTGCCCGGAACATGAGCGATTAATAGAAGTAAAACAGCTGAAAAATATTAACCCTTTAAAACATTGATCATTATGCGCATAAATATTTATCATTAGGGTACAACTGTAAACAACTATAAAAATACATTGAAGTTACAGCATTCATTCATCCCTCTCGGTGTAAGTGTGTCCAGTTCTGTTATCCAGAACGTGTCTCGCTGTAGCAAACGTTTGCGGTTTAAATCCTCATTGGTCTGAATAGGGACCTGTTCTAACACCTGCCATCTAAGTTCTGAAATTTGGTGTTCTGCCTCTTTAAAATGTCGAGCTACGGTGGTTTCTCCATATTTAGTGGATACGCTATCTGGTAGGTCTCGTACAGATTTCAGTAACGTTTTTCTAATAGCTGACTTGTGTTCAGTAATCCTAGTTTTTATATTTCGAGAAGTTTGGCCTACATACCCTTTTCCGCACGGGCATTTTAATAAATAAATGACATTGTCAGAAATACAAGTAAAAAAGCCTTTGCTTTTAATTTTATTCCCTTTACTTGGGTGGGTGACATTGTCCCCTTTGATGATATTATTACAATTCAAGCACGAGAGGCAAGGGTATGTGTCATACTTCTTAGCAGCCAAAAACGTTTGTCTGTCTTTTTTCTTTTTAACGATATCACTTTTAATTAGTTGATCTCCAATAGATTTGCCTTTTTTATGTCGTAGAGGAGTTGTTTATACACTCTACACATTGAAATAACTCTGTTACTACTGTGTATACTAGTTGTAGTTTTGCAACATCTGGGAGGTCCACAGGTTGGAGACCACTGCTCTATACTGTACGCTATGCCCGGGCTGCAAAAAACAAACAAAATAAACTTTAACTCACCTCCCGTTGGTCCGGTACCGGCCTCACTTGTTTCCTGGGGACGGGAACGTTGGACAGCTGTCAGCCTTTCACCAGCCGCAGTGATGTTCCGCCTCGGCCGGTGATAGGCTGAGCCCACTGTCATGTAAGAAGCCAGCTTCTTACATGACAGAGGGCTCAGCCTATCACCGGCCGAGGCGGAACATCGCTGCGGCTGATGATAGGCTGACAGCTGTCCGACGTTCCCGTCCCCAGCGTAAGGCTGACGTAGGTGCGTTAAAGTTTATTTTGTTTAACTTTTGCAGCCCGGGCATAGGGATGCCGCACAGTATAGAGTGCCAGCGCCCGGAACAAACAGGAGGATGAGGAGGGTAGCGCATGCGGGTGTCATGTGAGTATTTACCCCGATGGGGATGTGGGCTGATAATATGGGGGGTGGGGGACTAGGAAATACCGTTATATACCGTGGAACCGCCAAAAGTTTAAAAGATACTATGATACACACATTTGGTCATACTACCCAGCCCTAGCTCCACCTACTCTACCCCTAGGCAGGAGTTTGTATGGCAGGTGTATATTTTTATTATCGATTAATTGGAAATAAAAAAATCAGACTATCGGATTTAAAATAAAAAATAGATTATGATTTTTAAGTTAGATTTGAAGGGAGAGATTAATTAATGAGAGATCTGTACAGAAGGGTGGGTGGACCATGTATCAGAGGTTTGGAGGGAGTTAATGAGGGAAGGGGATCTGACCAGACTGTGTGTAAGGTATACACTGTTTGTTAAGAGAGTTCGTGGTGTACGCTAAAGGCAGAGTTTTGCGGAGACTGAGAAATTTTTTTTCTTCTATGCTACCACAAGTGCATTTTTGGGAATGTTTTAATAATATTCCCCAAACTTACGAATATATTGCATTTTCTTAACACACTGGAATGATTTGTTTTCAAACAATAGGAAATCAAACAGTTTTTCAGCTTCTGAAAAGAGAAAGAAAAAAAATCCAATGGCTTGAGTATTAGGACCAAGTTGATACGCTCCAAGTGCTGTCCATGTGAATTGCCAGGTTTATGGCTGTAGATCTGTTCACTTCTAAGAGGTCACCAGATACTAGCAGAGAAGGCAGCCAAATACTTGAATAAACAGCTGCTTATTCAGATGCCATTTACCTAAATTATGAAGCCAATAACAAAGCTTATAAAAGTTACATGCTCAGGGAATTTTCAAAAGCTCCAGTAAAAGCATCAAAGCAACTCAAACTAAAGAGCATATGCTGAATAGAAAACAAGCAAGATAAGACATTTCTCATGACACTCCAAAAGGAATACCAACAAATAAATAAATTTAAAAAAAAAAGACTTAAATCTGTACTAGCAGGGTGAACGCCAACTCTGCTCCCTTAAATATGCTGCCAACGTAGGCACCAAAGCATGGCACAGAAGCCGTATATACTCGAGTATAAGCCTAGTTTTTCTCGTGCTGAAAATGCCCCCTCAGCTTATATTCGAGTGAACTCTCCGCCTGTCAATCCCTTCTCAGTGGTCTTCAACCTGCGGACCTCCAAATGTTGCAAAACTACAACTCCCAGCATGCCCATCGGCTGTCCAGGCATGCTGGGAGTTGTAGTTTTGAAACATCTGGAGGTCCGCAGGTTGAAGAGCACTGCGGCTTTCGTCATCATCCAGACACCCCCCCCTTTAGTTTTCTACTCACCTCCCCTCGGTGGGAAGTAAGAGTCAGCTGGTCCTTGCTCAGCAGACGTACCTGCGCATGAATGTCCCTAAGCATCGTCGTCAAGGCAACGTCACTAGTCCGGGACCGGCCCGGAGCGGAGAAGAGGGCCCCCCAGTGAAAAATGGACAGCCCAGAACGACCAAACCTCCCCACCGGACGGTCCCTGCAGCATAGATGGCCCAAACCAGCTCACCCTAACTTCCCACGAAGGGAGGTGAGTAGACAACTAAAGGGGGGTCTGGATGATGACGAAGGCTGCAGTGGTCTTCAACCTGCGGACCTCCAGATATTTCAAAACTACTACTCCCAGCATGCCCGGACAGCCGATGGCTGTCCGGGCATGCTGGGAGTTGAAGTTTTGCAACATCTGGAGGTCCGCAGGTTGAAGACCACTGAAAGGGATTGACAGGCTGTGATGATGAAGTGGGGGGAATGATGACGGGGGTCTGGATGATGACGGGGGGGGATGATGACGGGGGTGAAAATGACAGGGTGATGATGAGGGGGTGTTAATGACGGGGTCTGGATGATTACAGGGGGGGGTGATGTATTTCCCACCCTAGGCTTATAGTTGATTCAATAACTTTTCCTGGGTTTTTGGGGTGAAATTATGGGCCTCGGCTTATATTCGGGTCGTCTTATACTCGAGTATATACGGTACCTGGAGGAAAAGGAAAGGAGCCTATACCCGCCCAAAGAGTGTAACACTGCTCTTTTACTGTAGTAGGATCACACTCCAGTAGTGCCTACCTGAAACAGTAACAAGAATCTAGATGTCCCCTCACTGCAACATATGGTTAACACTACCAGATCTTCTGATGAAATTTGCCTTTAGATTGCATTGCCGGCCTATTTAAAAGAAGCAGATCATGAGGGAAAACAAAGCAAACCAGCAGCATCTATAGGAAAACAACTGTTTCTGCAACTTCATGGACACTGGTCAATTTAGGGTGATGTAGGTGGTTCTATCACTGGTTTATCTGCCTTTGTGACTGTGTACCTGCCATCTGTGAGCCTCTAGATCAGTGGTCTCCAACATGCGGACCTCCAGATGTTGTAGTTTTGCAACATCTGGAGGTCCGCAGGTTGGAGACCACTGCACTAGATGATATGTACTGTTCCTGAAAAGGTAGCTCAAGGTTTCTTTTTAATCTCAACAACATCAGTTTTGGTGTTTAGTACAAAAGACAAAAAAGAAAGTTTGCTCACCCACTCCCATGAATAAAATCACGATCCCCCACTGGTCCAGGTGCTGCTGCCGCAAACAAGGTAACAGAGAAACCAGCTTCACTCACTCAGGAGCATGAGATCCTCAGCACTTCTGGACACCAGCATGTGTAAAATACAAAAACTATTTCTTTCTTCAAAATAAAAACATGAAAGGGGAAGGGTACAAACTGTGCTAAAAAAAAAAAAAAAAAAAAAAGACCTCATTAGAAGCTTCAAGATTATTAAAAATATTCAAAGCTTTATTTGTGCGCTCCGTAGTTAGAAGAATTTGAAAACAAGATAAATTGGGTGCGGTATCCATAGCAAAAATTATTGTATTATATTGGTGGGGATCGTGTACTTACAAAGCATATAACAATCACACTCCATACAATATGATATTATAAACATAATACAAGAATTTTTTGCTATGGATACCGTACCCAATTTATCTTGTTTTCAAACTCTTCTATCTACGGAGCGCACAAATAAAGCTTTGAATCTTTTTTAATAATCTTGAAGCTTCCAAGCAGGTTTGTTTTTACCACAATTTGTACCCCTATCTAGGCTGGGCAGTATGACCAAATATGTGTATCGCGGTATTTTTGTAACTTGTGGCGGTTCCACGGTATATAAAGGTATTTCCTGTTTGTTGCGGGCTGGCTTCTTACAGGACCGTGGGCTCAGCCCATCACCGGCCGAGGCGGAACATTGCGTGACATGCCGGTGACATGCCCGTCCACAGGAAGAGCGCAAGGCCGACGTAGGAATGTGCGTTAAAGTTTATTTTGTTTACCTTTTGCAGCCCGGGGATACAGTATAGTGTCAGCGCCGGCGGCCGCAACAAACAGGAGGACGAGGAGGGCAGCGCTTGTGGGTGATATGAGAGTTTTTCCCCCATGGGGCACAGCGCAGCGCTGGGCTGATAATTCATTCCCGAGGGGGAGGGACCAAACCGGTATTGCGGTGTGGGGAAAAAAAAAATTCATATCGTGCAGAACAAAAATTTTGGTATGAACCAGTATACCGCCCAGAAGTGCTGAGGATCTCATGCTCCTGAGTGAGTGAAGCCTGTTTTTCAGTGTTAAGTAACTTTTTTTTTTTTACAATGCTGCTATGTGTACACAGTGCTGCCTCCTGCATCTAATTTCCCCCTGCCTTTAGGCCTGGATTACACTGACATTTTGTAATGCCACAAGATAGATTTTATTCTTATGGATTGATGCTGTCACTCAATAGTTAGAATCAATCTTGTAGCGCTACAGAAAGTCTTAGTCTGCAGGCTTGTCTTCAGCAGCAGTTTGGTTATTAGTGTAACCCCTTCATTGCTGTGTTTCTTTAAGTTCTGTTCACACAGCATCCCACCACATGCCCTTCTATGTAGTGTACTGTGTTAAATCAGATCAGCAGAGTGCAAACATGTTCAGTGCTGTACTAAGGACAGGAAATTAAGGCAAGAATAAACAGTGTTTAAAAAATAAAAACTTGCTTTTAAAAAAAAAAGTCTTCTGAAATGGCAGGTATACTTGAAATACCAAGGAGATAAAAGATCAGCCATGGTCGGGAAAATCCCCTGAAATAACTTTTAATGCAAGTGTGTTTTCTGCGCTACAAAACAATCTACAAAGATAAAGACAAGAAATAAAATGCTAACGTCTTTAATATGGGGGTCGATAGAGGTCTCAGCAGTTAAACCCCCACATATCAGAAAAAGATGTCATATTCTAGTAAATATTCCTTTAACAAATAGCACATATTTCTGTTAGGAACCTATGAGGTTAAAATACAATTTATTTTAGGTATTTCTGAAGCAGTAGAAATGAAAGAAACTTACACCACCAGAGTGGAGAACTGTGTTTACACATGGAAACTGTGGTTGGAAAGGAACATGAATGTTCTCTATTGACAAGTAAGCTAAACACTACATACAGTGTGATTCTGCGCTAATATCCAGTTCTGTGCACAACCCCAAGACAAGATGTAGTCTTTGGTATTCGGATGCATCCTCTCACACTCATACGTTTCACCCACTGTTTTATATGGATTCTAGGTGTTATAGGGAATCTTTTAGATGGTTTATATTGTTTATAGATCATAAAGTGACCCTGGTTCCAGAGATGCGTCATTTGCTTCTTAACATCAGGATCAGGCAAGAATCTAAAGTGTACGAGTGCAGCCCAAAAGTCGTTAGACATGCAGTAAGGTTGAAGCAAGATGGATTACAATACTCAATGCATTATTACCCCGCAATTATATTTTTTGCTGTTGTCTTGCAAAAACTTTCAAAAGAATAGTGTCCGTTACTGAAAAAAGAGCAGACATTAAAAAAGCCACATCTGAATTTCATATTGTTTCACTTCTGAATAAACCTGACCACACACATGGATATTTATGGTAACAGAACTAAGCATTAACTCTACTTTATCTACAAGTACATCTACATGTATTATACTATACATTGTTTTAGAGTCTTTAACATATTGATGTTGTCTAAGACTCTTTATTGAGCTACTTCTCTATTTGTCAGTGTCACTGGAGCCAAGAATGTATTACTTAGATAGCAGCACGTCTTCAGTAAGGCTCTGCCAGAATGATGCTTTCACGTGTCATTTGTATCATCTGCTGTTCCTTCCTTTTCAGTAGTCGTATCACTTTTCCTTCCAGAAGATGTTGTGTTAATCACAAACACTCAGAGCCGCCACAGGCAATTAAGGCAAAGCACGACCTGTATACATATACTGTAATATCCCTGCTCCAAGCCACAGAAAGGCTCATAGAGCCAAGATGCTGCCACGTACGAGTACGCTGGTATATATCAACTGGCTCCTGAAAGTTAAACAGATTTGTAAATTACTTCTATTAAAAAATATGAATCCTTTCCGTACTTATGAGCTTCTGAAGTTAAGGTTGTTCTTTTCTGTCTAAGTGCTCTTTGATGACACGTGTCTCGGGAACTGCCCATTTTAGAAGCATATCCCCATAGCAAACCTCTTCTAAACTGGGTGGTTCCCGAGACACGTGTCATCAGAGAGCACTTAGACAGAAAAGAACAACCTTAACTTCAGAAGCTCATAAGTACGGAAAGGATTAAGATTTTTTAATAAAAGTAATTTACAAATCTGTTTAACTTTCTGGAGACTGTTGATATATATAAAAAAAAAAAAAAAAAAAAAATTTTTTACCTGGATAACCCCTTTAATTATTTTCTTCTAGGTATCACCTAATGAAATTTAATTTTTCTTTTCCTGAAGGGTTATAAGTTATTCTGGTATTACATGCCATACAGTCGTTAATATCTGCAAATATATTTTCCCCAACTTTTACATTTGGGGATTGCCTCTATTTTTCATCTCAGCAGCCGTAACAGGTCTGGCTCCCTCCAGCCCAAGAAGAACTTATTTTAACAGGGGAAGTCCTCCCTGACCAGACATTGCCCCTTCAGTCATAAACTGCAGGGAAGTCAGATAAATGGCCATCCATGTAACACACAGAGTCAAGCTCACCAGGGTAAGAGTGGACAAAATGTGTTTTTAGGAGAAAACCCCTTCAAGACACAAGAATCTCTAGAGCTCTGCTCATTGGGGACAGTGGACGTCCATGCGGTCATAGTGCTGATTCAGTCTGAAGTGTGCGTGAGACCCAACTTTCTAAAATACCTTAGGATATGAAACATTGGGAGAAATGAAACCTAAGTAACTATTGCCAGAAAACAGTGCAAAATTCAAGCTAAAAAGCTATGCTTGTATGTCATGTGCCAAATTCATTATGTATTTTAGACACTTTTCTGCATCACTAGACACAGCTAGAAGATGGGAAAAGCCATAAAATGCACCAGATTTATTTACGGTATGTGCCATCATTTGGGGATATAGATATATTATTGTAGTTCTGTGACACATGGCTCATTATTAGAGAGATGACCTGTGTACCTGTGCCAGTTGCACATGATGGGGACAGGTTGTCACCCTCTGAATGTAAACTATTTTGTCACCTTGGCCATAAAAGTTTATATACAGCCACGTTAGGAGGCAGAATTGTTAATAACCACCTATTGTCAGATGACTTTACTACAGGCAACATCCTGAAAACAGATTATCGATAGGGACCAATACTTTTCTAAAGTGTCATGATAGGGACCTCCGGTCATCCTCTCAGCTAATTGGGATCAGCGCGGTGAAATCTCGGTGTCCCAATCAGCATCTCTGAGCTAACCAGCACTCAATTTCAGGACTTTTAGACTGGCTTGTAGTGCAGGGGACACGGATTATATAGGTTATCCAGTGGAAGGGACCTTTGGCCATTACACCACATGTAAAAAATAAAATAAAAAATCACAACACCACCATTCTTACTTCCTGTGCTTATACGATGCCCCTGGTGGCCATGATCCTCTTCTTATTAGAAATATTGCCGTCTGGGCCCAGAGTGTCATACTGCCTGTTAGCCAGTCACTGGCTGAGGAGGGAAATCACAGTGGCCAGTGATTGCCTGAGCACAGTGTGACACTCTGGGCCCCGACGTTCTTATTTCTGAAATGAAGAGGATCGGGGCCGGGGATCTGAGCAAGACACCAGAGGCACAGTGGGAGGTAAGTAAATGTTTTATTTATTTATTTATTTATTTATTTATTTACACTGCAATCACCTCCTGCTGATGACTCCCTTTAAAATCATATTTACTGCTCCTCTTTTCTTGCCTTTGGCCTATGCACATCCCTGGTGCACGGTGACCTCCAGCCTGGATCTTCATAGTAATGCCTACTTCTCTGCTGCAGAGGGGAGCTCCTCTCTGCAGAGGCTAAGCACAGTGGAGGAAGGGTAGCTATGAAGATCCAGGCTGGAGATGACTATGCACCAGGGGGTTGGGAATGACACCGATGCAACAAGCTCCGCATTTGCATATACCGAAGAATGGAAATTACAGAAGACCGAAGGCAAGGAGGCAGGTGCAACAAGTATGATTTTAAGCCAGTACCAACAGGTTAGTGCAGGGGACACTGAGGAGAGATTCATTAGTGGAGATCAAGACCAGAAAGTGCTGTGCAACAGGACCAGGCACCGTTTGGACTGGGCATGCGAGTACAGGGATGGTATTCCCTGGACAACCACACTATGGCTCGGATTAACCAAGAGTGTTGAGTTTTTATTAGTGTGAAAGGTTGTCTCAGACTTGCATGATTCCACTCTATTTACTATGGGGGATTCACAGATTGGCAAATTTCTAACCATTTTTTCTTCTTGGTGGGAACTTCCAGCCATATCTTCACAGGATTTTGTGCGAATCCAATAGTAAATAGGTTTGGTTGTAAGAACAAGCCTTGTTTCCTGGACAGCAATGCCCCTTTTCTGGGTTTTCATGTTTAGGTTGTCACAAATGCCACAAATCTGGAGCAGGCACAATTTGTGGCGCACTGTGCTACAATAGTAAGTGAGGGCCTATATACACACATACTTTTAGGTTCATGTTAATAAAAACACCACATATTTTGCTGGATTTTCATCATTGTAAAGTTGACATTCAGTGAAATTTACTGGAATGTACAGCAGGTTTACATAATGTGAAAATTCCTAGCCCTAAATAACTAAATACCACCGGGGAAGAACATGTATACACACACACACACTTGTAAAAAGCAAGGCATAAGGGGTTGCAGAAGCTAGGCATTATAAACGGAGAAACTTTGTCCCCTCTATAGCCGACATATGTACAAACATTGCAGTATCAAGTATTAGGTAGAAGTCTAGTCAAGCTAAGCGAGTAGTCAGGCTTGGAGAAGGGATTCATGCAGGTGTTCATTTACATGGCTGGGCCCACTAGTCATTTTACTGTAATTGACATGCTTATTTGTGAAAAGTCATATACACAATTTACTTAACGCTTGTTCAGCTGTTTCCATCTCAGATGGGCTTCAATGAAGGCAGCCACAAAAATAAGCACACAGTATTAGGCTGGGTTCACACTACGTTTATCACATACGGGGGACCGGCTGGGAGATGGGAAAACCAGGTGCTCCCGTATCCCAGCCAGACCCGGCCCAAATCTCATTCACTTGAATGAGCCGACCAGAGTCAGATAGTGAATCCGGTCGGCTCATTTTTGCTCCGTATCCGGTTTTGTGACCAGACCCAAAACTGCGGTATACAACGGGTTTAGGTGCAGTCACAAAAGCATTTAAGGGGGAAAAAATGAGCCGACTGGAGTCTGACTCCGGTCGGCTCATTCAAGTGAATAAGATACGGGCCGGGTCCAGCTGGGATGTTTTCCCATCTCCCAGCCGGATAAAAGTAGTGTGAACCCAGCCTTACAGTTAAGATGGCTATACTTTTATATAGCTGTCAAGCGAACACTTATTTGGCCACCAGCTATTTCTCCTGATCCCTGTACACATGACTGAATGGCCAAGTGTACATGTGTTTTCAAAGGAGGAAAGGGGAGTAAGCTGCTGCCAGATATTTTATAAGTGGCTTATCTCCCATAAGAATGAGGGACCAGGCATTTTCTCTCCCCCGAATCCCCCCCCCCCCCAAACACCTGCCAGTTTAACATGGCTGAACCTGTCAATTTACATGGGACTGGCTAACGCTTTAGGGTGCGTTCCCTAGGTGTGTAGAGAGTTTCAGAGTCGGGGCCGTGTGCCGGCGTGACATGCGCGGCTCCGCCTCCAAAACTCACTGCACACATAGGGCTGCCGCCAGAAAGCCCTGTGTGTATAGTGAGCGAGGAATATGCAGCGTATATGCCAGGTGGGAATGCACCCCTAATGTGCTTGGTGAAGTCCCACAACTTGCCAAAAAACATGTAAAAATTGTCAGGTTCAGCCAAAGTAAACTGTGTATAGGGAAATTCATACATTGGGCTGAATGTTTTTTTTTTCCTCTTCACTTGTACAGTGTACAGATTAGCCACCCATATGATCATCGGAATGCTCATATAATAGCAATGATCTTTTCCGCTTGAATATATTTGTTTTTACAGCTAGGTATGGGAAGGTTTACTTGTTAACTAATGAAAGGGAAAAAAAAAAAAATGTTGTCAAAGGAGCTCAGGCCAAGCTGTTTTTACAGTAGACTATCATATGGGTGTGCATTTAAAGTCTTCATTATCCATCACAAAACAGTAGTAACTCCTCATATATGTAAAGCACCCGGTCATAGATCTCAACAAGGCCGACAGCAAAGAGGAAGTTGACTGCTCAAGCAAACATTTCGCCAGGGGGACAATGGCTGTTTGCTCAAGATCAGGTATAATGCCAACATGAACTCTTAAAGATGGTTGTATACGGACAGGAAAGCAGGAGAAATTGGGCCAAGAGACAGTTATTGGCTCAATGATCAGGAATTATTACCCACGGGTATCAATGAACAAGACACAGGCATGAACTACAGTTTTATTGGAAGATCCGGCTTTTAACATGGTACAGAACCTGTGATATCACATCAAGAGGTTTAATACAGTAATGCCTATTGTAAACTTACCATCGCATGTACTGTCTCATGCACAGCAAGACACTGGCCCTCATTTACTAAGGGTGAAAGGTTTTTACTAGTATGAAATGTTTCAGATTCAGAATTCCTCTCTATTTACTATGGGGATCACACATTTACAAGTAGGGACAATTTTCTGACCAGGTATTTCTAGGTGGAAATTTCCAGCCATTTATTCACAGGATTTTCTGTGAATTCAATAGTAAAGAGGTGGGGTTATTAAACCACGCCCCTTTTCATATCGACCACGCCCCTTTTACAGCTTTCCACAATGTAATGTCGGGTTTGTCAGATTTTCCTGACGCACACGTCACAGACAATGTGCCAAAATAACTGATTAACCCTACAAAAACTAGTCAGTTTTAGCTTAGTAAATGGGGGCCATTGACAAGACAGCATAGTTCGTGATGCCAACATGCTCCAAATACAGGCCATTATACTGGATAGCAAGAACTTAAAAGGGGTTCTCCACTGGTCAGTGTTTGGAACATTTAGTTCTGAATGATGTGTGCGCGCTGCAGGGGTTGGCCACACCCCCTTGTAATCTCAGGCCCCGCCGCTCAATGAAAGTCTAAGGGAGGGGGCGTGGCAGTCCTCACACCCCCTCCCATAGACTTGCATTGAGGGGCGTGGCCGACCCCCCCAACACACACACCGCATTCGTAACTAAATGTTCTGAACGCTGGCCAGTGGAGAACCCCTTTAAAGAGGACCTGTGGCCTCTACTGGCCCGTCTGGTTTTCTAAATGCTTGTATTCCCTATGAAATAACAATTCAGGAACATCTCATACAGCTATATATTGTAAAATCACTAGAAATGTATAACTAAATAGCCAATTGGGTAACCAGTTGTGGGTGTGTCCCTACACTGTCTGGCACTGTCAGCTCTGATTGGGTAGTTTAAGACATTGTAGTAAAACAACAAGTAACACCCCATTGGCTATTTCGTCAAACATTTCTAGAAAGATTAAAGGGGTACTCTGGCTCCAACACATCTTTTCCCCTATCCAAAGGATAGTGGATAAGATGTCTGATCGCAGGGGTCCCACCGCTGGGGACCCCCGCAATCTGTCATTCAGTACCCACCTTTGCAAGCTCTCCGCAGCACTGGAGGCTCCGAGTGTGCAGCATGACAACCACTGGGCCGGAGTATGGGACGTCACGACTCCGTCCCCACATTACATCATGTCCCGCCCCCTCAATGCAAGTCTATTGGAGGGGGCGTGACAGCACACTGAGCCTCCAGCGCTGCGGAGAGCTTGCAAAGGTCGGTGCTGAATGACAGATTGCGGGGGTCCCTAGTGGAGGAGTACCTCTTTAACAAAGGAATGGCTCTACAAAAAGGTATGAGAAAATATGTCCTAGAATTGTGATTTCATACAGAATGTAAGCATTTACTAAAAACAGGTAGGTCAGAACAGGCAACAGGACACCAGCCAAGAATAGGCCCAGCAGTGCACTTATCAGCTGCTGTATACTACAGAGATATTTGTGAATTTCTTTTCTGCCTGACAACAGTGCTCTCTACTGACACCTCTGTCCGTGTCAGGACTGTCCAGAACAGGAGGTTTTCTATAGGGATTTGCTTCTAACCTGACAGTTCGTGACACGGACAGAGGTGTCAGTAGAGAGCAATGTTGTCAGGAAGAAAAGAAAATTCCCAAATTTCTCTGTAGTATATCTGTAGTATACAGCAGCTAATAAGTACTAGAAGGGTTAAGACTTTAAATAGAAGTCATTTACAAATCTGTTTAACTTTCTGGCACCAGTTGATTTGTCAAAAAAAAAAAAAAAATTCCACCGGAGTTCCCCTTTAAGGACGCAGGGTGTACGTGTATGCTCTGCGCCCGGTCCCAATATAGAACGCGGGGTCACGCCGGTCCCGGCAGCTAATGACCGGCCCATATATGGAAAAAAAAATTATAGGGGGTCAGAAGATGACAATTTTAAACATATACATTTTCCTGCATGTAATTATAATACAAAAGCAAACCTATATAAGTAAGGTATCATTTTAACCTTATGGACCTACAGAAGATCAGATGTAATTTTTACTGAAAAATCCACTGCATAGAAACGGAAGCCCCTAAAGTTACAAAATGGCATTTTATCTTCAAATTTTTTTATCTTGCACAATGAATTTTTCCTCTTCGCCGTGGATTTTTGGGTAAAATGACTGATGTCACTGCAAAGTAGAATTGGAATAATAATTTTGAATTTTAGGTGCAAAATTGAAACAGTTATGATTTTTAGAAGGTGATGAGGAAAAAATGAAAATGCAAAAAAAATAAATTAAAAAAAGGGTTAAAATTGTCATTTTCTGACCCCTATAACTTTTATTTTTCCACATATAGGGCTATGTGAGGGCTTTTTTTTGCGCCATGGTCTGTAGTTTTTAATCGGTACCATTTTTGTTTTGATGGGACTTTTTGATCACTTTTTATTATTGTTATGGTATATGAAGTGACCACAAATTCACAATTTCGGCTTTTTTTTTTAGCCTTAGGGGGCTACACCATGCAACCAGGCATGGATCAGCAAATTGCCGATCGGACAATGAGGAGGCAGGTGAGGACCCTCCCATCGTCCAGTAAGCTGATCGGTACATCGCAATTCTTTCGCGATAGTCTTGATCAGCTCCGCTAAGCTGCCGGGATAGTTTCACTTTCAACGCGGCGTCTAAAGGGTTAATACTGGACATTGGCCCGATCAGCGGTGCCCGACATCAGCCGTGGGTCCTACCCACAGGGTTTAACCCATTCTCCACTCGTGAGAATGGTTTAAACCCTACTAGCTGGATCAGGGGGCGTACAGGTACACCATCAGTCCTTAAGGATACCATAGACTTTGGTAGAGGGGGCGGGTGAGATGTCACGAAGGGGCCGGGCGTGACGCACACAGCGTTCGGAGTAATGAACTTCCGGAGGCTGTGAGTGGAGCTCCGAACTGCAGGGCAGCGCACAGGGGTTAATGGCAATTAGGCATCGTTTAAAACACGACAGCCTACCATGTCAAAGTGTTTTGGTTTTTTTAAACATGGCAATGTGTTCACTGTACTCCAATGGCCTCCACAGTCACCTGATCTAAATCCAACAGAGCACCTTTGGGATGTGGAGGAACGGGAGATTTTCACTGGATGATGGATGTGTAGCCAACAAATCTGCTGCAACTGCGTCATGTCATTGTGTCCACAAAAAAGCTGATGAATGTTCCCAGCACTTTGTAGAAAGTATGCCACAAAGAATGAAGACAGTGGTCCAGGAAGGTGTATAGAACACATTTTCAGTTGCAAAAATGTCCAAATAAATGTGTGAATACAATGTTAAAAGGGGCATTACCAACCCAAAAGTTATCACTTATCCACACTTCAGTGCTTTGCAATGTTCAGAAACCCCATAGAAAATGAGTGGAGGACTGGCCGCACACGTGCACTGCGCTCCATTCATTTATTCAGGGGCCAATTTTCTTCTGTTCTCAGGATTGGTGGGAATCCTAGCAGATGGACCTGTGTCAATCAGCTTGTTATACCCAATCCTCTGAATAGGTAATACATTTGGATTTAGGAATAACCCTTTAAGTATCTCAGCAAATACAATTTCAAACACATGTTTTGAAATTAATGGACCAGACAACCAAAAGGCCTTTAATATTCTTTTTTAACTTGTGACAAGGGTTAACAATTGCTTACATAGATCACTGTAATGCATAAGCATTTCATTAATCTATTAGATCAGTGTTCTATTGCTACAGGCTGCCATAGGCAAGCTGAATCAAATGCCAACTCACGGCCTAGTATCTCTGAACACTGGAAAACCAGGTATGCATGCCGTAACTGTTTAAATGTGATTGTGTCATAATAAACAGTTAAACGATGGACATTGGAGTGATCCCTGATGCTTGTCATTACCAGCAGATGTCAGCTGCTGATAGCAGACGGTACCTGCTGAGTATGATGTATGCCTGTCATACTCCCACACCCATTATGTAAATGTAAAGGGTAGGGAAGGGTTAAAGGGGGTACTCCGGCGCTAAGACATCTTATCCCCTATCCAAAGGATAGGGGATAAGATGCCTGATCGCGGGGGTTCTGCTGTTGGGGACCCCCGTGATCTTTCACGCAGCACCCCATTACCATCAGCCCCCAGAGCACGTTCACGCCGGGTCTGATGACTACCGATCATAGGGCCGGAGTATTGTGATGTCACGCTGCGCCCCCTCAATGCAAGCCTATGGGAGGGAGGGGACCGCTGTCACGCCCCATCCCATAGGCTTGCATTGAGGGGGCAGAGCGTGACGTCACACTGGTGCGGAGCCGTGATGTCACAAAACTCCGGCCCGTGATCGGCAGTCATCAGACCCGGAGCGATCATGCTCCGGGGGCTGATGGTAATGGGGTGCTGCGTGAAAGATCACGGGGGTCCCCAGCAGCATCCCCTTTGGATAGGGGATAAGATGTCTTTACGCCGGAGTACCCCTTTAAGCTATCTAACCCTATCATGGGAAAGACCAGCAACAGTAACAAAGGGCAGCCCACTACCTGCTAAGAAGGCCCAGGAAGATGGCTGCTAGACTGGGACATTCTCCTCTGCTCTTCCAAGAATACAGTGTGATGAGGCAGCTTCTGATGTACCTAACCACTTCCTCCTGTTCCAGAGCATGGCACCTGCTGAAGTGGAGTGTGGCTTGTCCGCCAGTCAGACACTCTGGCTGCTGCAATAAAACAGGTAGAGGGTACCGTGCACAGGGCTGGCAATAACCTATGTGCCAAAAAATATATATAAAGGTTCAAGGCGACCTAACATACTATCACCAAGTCCAGGACTACGTGTATATGGGTAGAGCAGAAATAACATTATTAGTTAAACGCTGCATTTATTTTCACCTTTCAAAACTCTATGAGGGGAATTTATCAACACGTTTAAAGCCTTTTTTGGTGTAGAAAAGTCAGTGAAATGTCTCAGTTGCCTAAAAATTTTTTCAAATTATTTGCTAAAGTGATTTTGCCTAAAATTACTTTGGTACACACTTTTGTTTTTTTTCACTTTGCAGTGGTTGAGACTATTTGAAAAGCCCTCAATTTGTTATTTTAGGAAAAGTCGGGGTTACAAGTTGCAGGAAAAGATTTAGCCAAAGTAGTGTTTTGAAGTGATTTATTGTTTTTTGCTTACGCAACCCATATTTATCAACCTATGTAATATTTAGACAAATGTTGTACGTAAATAAATGACTTCAAAACACACAATAAGTGTCCTTCTAAAGCTTTATTTTTGTATATATGACCAGTGTACTTTTTTTTAAAGATGTTACATAAAACAGTTCACAAAGATACACAAGTCTTAGATTAGGATAGCGCCACATCACAACATGCAGCTGTTTCTCACTCATTCCTATGGACACTAGTTACATATATACATAACATAACTGCTGGCTT
The DNA here is from genome assembly GCF_029499605.1 of Hyla sarda. Classification (NCBI taxonomy): domain Eukaryota; kingdom Metazoa; phylum Chordata; class Amphibia; order Anura; family Hylidae; genus Hyla; species Hyla sarda. The sequence goes on from NC_079192.1 coordinate 203,661,542, forward strand.
TGATACATTTGCCTGACAATCTTCACACCTGTAGAAAACAATAGTAACAGTGACAATTTGTTGCATGCAACTTTGTTTGCATACTACACAAATAAAAAAAAAAAAAAATAGGTTGTCTAGAGACATAAAATCGTTGTCTGTTGTCCACATGCAAATGAATAAAACACCTTCAAGTGCTGCACCTCCACTTCTACATTAGTCCCGACACCGGCAGAGAGGTGCCCCCTCACTTTGCATTGGTGACATGTCTAAAGGGGGCTGGCTGTCTGGCTAAGGTTTTTAGGTAAAGGGGTACTCCGCCCCTAGACATCTTATACCCTATCCAAAGGATAGGGGATAAGATGTCTGATCACGGGGGTCCCGCCTCTGGGGACCCCCGTGATCTCAACCATGGCACCCCAGACATCTGGTGCACAGAGCGAACTTCGCTCCATGCCGGATGCCATGCCCCCTCAATGCTCGTGTATGGGAAAGGGCGTGAAATCACGAGCCTCCGGTGCTGCACCCAGTGCGTGTCGCTAAAGGAACGCGGGGTGCAGCAGGGAAATCGTGGGCATCCCCGTCGGCGGGACCGCCGCAATCAGACATCTTTTCCCCTATCCTTTGGATATGTTTATTAAGTTTTATTATTGATCACTTCACATGTGGGTAACAGTCAAAAAAGTTTTAATCCCCCTGGACAACCCCTTTAAGTCAGATCAAACGTTGAGACAAAAGTGCGATGAAGTCCACCATTCAGGCATAACTGCAGGCAATAGCATGAGTGAAATAGGATGCAGACAGGAGAACGCCGTCATTGCATGCTATGAAAGGCTCAAATGTTCTACTAAACATGCAGTATAATGAGCGCTTCTCCGATGTTGGCATAACAGCCGTGCAAATAAACACAAGTCATTTCAGTGCAAGTGGATTCATCTTAGCAGGGCGCCTTTCCATCACACATTGCTCTATGCTTTAACCAGGGAAGCAAAACACATGAACAAGGCATTGAAATGGTTACACTGGAAGTCTCATAGAGGCTGGTTATTTCACATTTAACTAGAACTAGGCATACAGCAATCTCATTGTTAGGAAGAAGCTTCAAAATAAGACCATTTCCAAGTGGACACAAAACTTCACTTGTCTGTGGGATGTCATCGCCCGCGCTCTGTAACCATGCTTCATTGTCACCAGACAGATGCTTTAGACGGCACAAGACAATTACTATGGCGAACAAGGAGATGTTGTTTTGTGATAATACACAACAGAAACACCACAACACACAGGACCATTAGTGGGATAAGTGCAGTGTAAAGGAACACCATTCTACCTTAGATTTTATTGATATGGCTCACCGCCAACTCTCCCCCAGCCCTGAAAGAGAGGGATATTTATAGAACAGGTTATGGGCAAGATGCAGATCATAGCACCTTATATATGACATACGGCAAGCACAATACAAAAATAGACAGCAGCTCACAACAGTGAAACCAGAGAACTATGGGTGCATCAGGGATTAACAAAAAGGATGGAGAAAAAAAAAATAAGGGCCTGAACTAGACAATGGTTGAGCGACATGTGTACCCATAGGAATGGACTGCGTGAAGGTTGTTTCAGTTCTATAGTTTGTTTCAATAAGGCTATGCTTGGTCTGTTTTATGCCATAGAGCAATAGTTCTATGGTTAAAAATTGATTTTTTTTAGACTTTTTTTTGCTATTTGTTCTTTTTTCAGTCATAAAATAGCCATTGTATGGCTTAACAAAGGCCCAAAATGCTGTGTGTAAACATAGCCTTAGGCTGCACTCACACGGCCGTTTAGACCTGTCCCGTTCTTCTCCCTTGAGAAATAAATACGAACTTTAAAAAAACGGATGTTATCCATTTGTAGCAGTTATTGTTTAGTTAATAAACAAAAAACAAATGTTTTTTGTTTGGGCATGCTCAGAAGTTAAATCGGATTGAAAAAACGGATGCAAACGGATGACATTAAAGGAGTACTCCATCGCAACATATCTTATCCCCTATCCAAAGTATAGGGGATAAGTTCTAGATTGGGGGCACTGGGGCCCCCGGGATCTCCTGGACGGGGCCACGGCAGTATACTGGAAAGGGGGCGTTCCGTCCGCATAACGCAGTGGCCGACACGCCCCCTCCATGTACCCCATAGAGATGTTCAATGTCAAATTTACTCTATCCGTTTTTTTTTTGAAGGAAGAAAAAATACTCCATGTGCCTTTTTTCTGCCGTCAAAAAAATAAATAAAAAAAACGGAAATGAGTGCAGACGGGTACAACTGATGTAAACGGATTGTAAAAAAAAAATCCTACTGACATGAATGGGATTTCTTTTAAAACTGTTTTTAACCCGTTTGCAAGAACGGAACCGAAACGGGGATAAAAATAACGGGGACAGGCGGCCGTGTGAACGCACAGCTTTCCTTATTCACCTCACAAAACTGAAATGAAATCAGTCCCATACAATGTAGGATACATGTCTGGCTGGAGTCACTTTGTAGATTGTATCTTTCGTGTATGAATGTGTTAAAATATCTGGACTGCATGCGACCTATCATAAGTGGAGGTCCTTAGTGCCAACAAAGATTATCATCAATACGTTATTCTGATACAAATAAATATGGCGATTTTCTTATATTCTTAAGGTGTCGGACTTTACAGCTAAAGAAGTCAGGTATTCCAGAATAACATGAGATTTCCAAAATCTGAACAGTAGAACAAACATGAAAGCAGTTCTCTGTGGAAGCTGAAACATCGTCAGAGTATTGTGTTGTGGTTTTTATTAATATTCATTACAATGACATTATCAGAAAAATAAACCCTGTAGGCGTCAGGCACATTTCTATAGACACTAGTTACCTGACTTTCGAAATGTATCCGCTCTCATCCTAAAATGGTTATATCACAATGACCACCATGACCTTCAGTGTCCAGGTCCGTGTTTCTCAACCAGGGTGCCTCCAGCTGTTGCAAAACAACAACTCCCAGTATGCCCGGACAGCCAAAGGCTGTCCGGGCATGCTGGGAGTTGTAGTTTTGCAACAGCTGGAGGCACCCTGTTGGGAAACACTGACCTAGGTTGTAGGTGGCCATACATTATGCCTAGTCACAAGGATGGACAATCATGCAACATATGACCCTGCTGAAATCCCCAGGGAGCAGTTCTGTGCAACAGAATCCCCTATTGCCAAAAGCAGTGCTGACTTGCCTTTTAGCCCAGAGCATGGGTTTTCAATTGGCATATGCCAAATTAGATTTCTGGAAGCCATTTGGCAGGGCTATAGGACCTAATGATGCGACTTAGAATCTGAGGCTTTATTTCCTTCCTTCACCCAGTATAAATAGTCATGTGCCCCACAACTGAAAATCTCAGGTCCTGGGGGCTATAAGGTTGTGTGAGCTTAAAGGTATATTCCAGGAAAATTGATTTATTTTTTAAATGAACTGGCTCCGGAAAGTTAAACAGATTTGTAAATTACTTCAAATAAAAAAAAAAAAATCTTAATCCTTCCAGTAATTATCAGCAGCTGAAGTGGAGTTGTTCATTTCTTTCTGACAACAGTGCTCTCTGCTGACACCTCTGCTTGTCTCAGGAACTGTCTGAAGCATTAGAGGTTTGCTATGGGGATTTGCTCCTACTCTGTGCAGTTCCTGTGACAAGCAGAGATGTCAGCAGACAGCACTGTTGTCAGACAGAAAAGAACAACTCAACTTCAGCAGCTGATAACTAGTGGAAGGATTAATATTTTTTAATAGAAGTAATTTACAAATATGTTTAACTTTCCAGGGCCAGTTCTCATATATAAAGTTTTTCCTGGAATAACCCTTCAACACACGTCACTTACTCACTGGACCCTACCGATCTTATTGTACACAATTTATTCATAGTAGAAGCTGAGTAAGGCAAAAAGCACACTGCCACTCTCGCATAAGCAGTCTATTTTTATATATTACAAAGATTTTTTATCATATAAAATGCCCAAAACAAACCCTTGAACATTATGTGGATATTATGTAAGGATTGGGGTCTAATAGCCAGGGTAGAGAGCAGCTAGGAAGAGTAGCACTTGCTCTAGAGGGCTCATCTGGACCCTAACTTGAATGACCATTCATACAAATGCACAGCTGTCTACGCCTTACCATAAGAACAGCCGTCCACCAAGGTCAGAAGCTGGTATAGTGATCAGACTACCACCCCGGCAGATTTCATGCCTTCCTGATCTACACCGCAAACTAAGAAGGTTCTTACTACAACGAACCCAGGGGCGACCATGGACACTGGCAGCCCAACTTCTAAAATCCCCAGTGATCAGCTGTTATCCATAAGCACAGGTCTAGCTTGCAGCAACCCAATGAATGGCCGACCACATATTGAGCAGTGCACAGGGACCACCAGAGTGAAATCTGCTCTTTATTAATAGAAGATAAAACCTAAGAGTCAATAAACCAGTCACTTGTACTTATGATGGTAATGGCCCCTTTCACACTTCAGGTATCATCCTGCAAAAAAACCTCCATTATTACTCCCGGCAAAAAGTCCTGAAAACGGCTGTCAAAAAAATCCCATTTATGTCAACGGGATTTTTTGAACATCCTTTTGCATCAGGCATGTCCGTTTTTACTAATATCTGATATTTTTGCTGACACAAAAGAAGGTGCATGCACTAATTTTTGTGGTGAAAAACCGGACATTAAAATTTTACATAGAAGCCTATGGGAAACAGAAGTTAAAAAAAAAAAAAAAAAAAACATCCGTTATCAGTTATTGTCAGGGTTTTTTAACATCCTTTTTTTTGTTTTTGTTTTTTTGGTACTGAACATGCTCAGTACAGCTTTACAAAAAAAGGGTTAAAAACCGGATTAAAAAAAAAACTGATGTAACGGATGATGGTCATCAGTTATCTGTTATTACCAGTTTTTGCATCCATTGTTTTTCATCCACTATTGAAAAAATAACGGAAGTAAGAAAGCAGGATGATACCTGTAGTGTGAAAGGGGCCTAAGGAGTATATAACAAACCATAATCTTCCTACAATACAAAGACCAGGAGGCAGAGGAACTAACACAAGAATTTCTAAGCTTCCTCCTAAATGTCAGAATGGAGTGCGATATTTATCCCGGGCATCCCCAACATGTCAGCTAGATGGTGTTCTACAGCACTCCCTATACCAGTGTTTCCCAACCAGGGTGCCTCCAGCTGTTGCAAAACTACAATTGCCAGCATCCCCGGACAGCCGAAGGCTGGGAATTTTAGTTTTGCAACAGCTGGAGACACACTGGTTGTGAAATGCTGCCCTATACTAGGAAAGGCATCTATAACATATATTAGTATGAAGTAAGAAACAAGTTCCCATGTCCTGAAAGATTACACAGCTATAGTGTATGGAGAAAATACCTGAGCAGGGCACAAGGAAAGCGCTAGATCCCCACCAGGTCATAGTGAGAGGTTCCCAGTCTCATCTGTCCTTCAGAATGATCACTAACATACTGATCCTAGATCAGCCTGATCATTCTGTAGTCAGCAATGACTGATCATCCTCTGATGGTGTAAACAAGCTAAATCAATCACTAGTCAGCGCATAAGAGACAACACGAAGCCCTCCATACAGGGCTTGGCACAGTCACCCATCTGACAGCAAACAACAGCATCGCCACATTACCATGGCAACCAGAAAGTCCAGACTAAAGAACAGTATGTACACCCTATACATAGGACAAGCGGAGGCAGATGGAGCTCCTGTCACCCGCGCATTGGTTTGGCCATACAGCCAGCACTCCTGTCACAGCCCAGCCAGGGACCCCCTCCCTCCCGCCACTAGTCAGGAAACTTTTCCCGGGTCCCAACACTCACTCATAGCTGGAGCCGGAACAGGACACGGTGTCAGGCTGGTCTCTGCTGCGTCCTCAGCTCCGCAGGGCTCCCGGGATACCGGGCACTTCGCTGCCCCAGCCGGACATCCCCGCTTCTCACAGCGTCTTCCGGTCCACCCGCCTCACTGCTGGGGGCCAACTTCCGCATCTCACAGGGAACAGGGTCCCACCCAGACACATCACCAGCCACGCCCCCTGCCGAGTGAAGCGCTCCTCCCATTGGCTGGGGCACAAGGTCAGGAGGAGCGTGTCAGCGGAGATTTCAGCGTGACGTCATCAAGGCGGCGACGCGGTCAGAGTTGTTTGGCACAGAGATGCTAAACACTACTATTTATAGGAGGACTTGCCTAATCCCATTGTGTGCGGGAGCGCGGCCACTAATCTCATCGCTGGAGAGACGGGGCTGTGTGGGTGTAGAGATCACCTGCTCATGAATGACAACACATGACTCATGGCTACACAACTACTACTGCGGAGAGGAGGTGTATCTATACCACATATTCCTGGCTCAGGGTGCCTCCAGCTGTTGCAAAACTACTACTCCCAGCATGGTCAGACAGCCAAAGGCACACCCGCCACCTGCTGTACCTGATAACTACATTCACATGGTCCATGGAGGACTTGTGTTGTTATTATTGCCAAGATCCAGTCAGAGATAACTAGGAATACCTCACCTGTCAGCTTACGTATGGCACGCTATGCTGCGCACTAAGGTGGCTCGGTTGTACGCTCTTTTCCCTGGTCGAATATTAACTCATTAAGGACTCCAAACAATCTTCGTTTTTTTCCTCCTCATCTTCTAAAAATCATAACGTGTTACATTTTGCACCTACAGACCCATATAGGGGCTTGTTTTTTGTGTCACCAATTGTACTTTGTTATGACATCACTTATTTTCTAACATAATCTGCGGCAAAACAAAAAAATTATTTGTTGCGTGAAATGAGAAAAAAAATGCCATTTTGCTAATTTTTAGGGGTTCCGGTTCTACACAGTGCACTTTTCGGTAAAAATGACACTTTAACTTTATTCTGTAGGTCCATACGATTACAGAGATACCCAATTTATGTAGGTTTTATTTTACTACTTTAAAATAATTTTGGACTTTGGTATTTTAATAGATTGGACGTTTACGCACACGGTGGTAACACATTTATTAATTTTGTTACATTATTTGATTTATAAAATAGGAAAAGGGGTGAGGGGTTTATTTGAACTTTTATTGGGGGGGGGGCTTATTCACATTTAGTCTCATTTTTGTTACCACTTTTTACTGTGATCGCGGCATCTTCAGGGATAATGCCGGGCATTAGCCGTGGGTCCTGGCTGTCCGTAGCAACCGGGACCCACAGGGTTTAAGCCGTTCTCCACTCATGAACGGTTTAAACCCCGTTAGCGGGATCAGGGCGTACACACACCGTCCTTAACTGGTTAATACCCGCCAAAAGTAACCCACCCATAAGGGCAACTCATGAGCAAAATTTAGTTCTGATAGGATGAGATCTTCTGTCTCCACTATGAGCTTTATGCTTTACAGTTTTTGTCAGTGTAGTAAATCCATTTTTGCATTAGGTGAAAACCCCTCAATATATGGTAGGCACAATGAGGGACATTTATCAATCTTTGCTTATGTATTCTTTTTTTTAGTAATTTTTTCCTTACTTTTTTTTTGCTTATGTGCGACGTATTTATCACCTGCTTTCAGCCTGTTGATAATTTTCTTTCACGTAAGCAATTTTTCCTTTTTTACTTTGGTAGTAGGTTTTTCTGCTCCATGTTTGAGCTGGAGTAAATTTAGTCAATTTTTAACGCTGTTGCGACTTTTTTTTGCGCAGTTGCGACTGTCGCAGTTAATAAATACCTGACTACCCGTAGTCCATTTTAAAATTATTACTACATAGTAAATTTTAGGAAAACTTGCTTTTCTCGCTTTCCAGTCAAAATGTCGCACGAAAAAGCGTGTAGTCGCAGTTGCGACAATTTTGCGACAATTATAGTAAAGAAAACCTGACTAAACCCCTTGATAAATGTCCATAAATGTTGTAGCAAGAATCCATGTGTTCTTCTTCCTCTCTAGCTTTTAAAGGGGTATTCTGGCCAAATACATCTTATCCCCTATCTTAGCCCTGTATGCGGAAAAATAAAAAAAAAGTTATAGGGGTCAGAAGATGGCAATTTTAAACATACTAATTTTGGTGCATGTAGTTAGGATTTTTGTAAAGTAGTAAAATAAAATCAAACCTACATAAATTTGGTATCCTTGTAATTGTATGGACCTACAGAATAAAGAGAAGTAGTCATTTTTACAGAAAAGTGCACTGCGTAGAAACGGAATTTTCCAAAAGTTATAAAATGGCGGTTTATTTTTAACCCCTTGGGGACGGAGGGTTTTTCCAGTTCTTGCACTTTAGTTTTTTCCTCCTTACCTTTTAAAAATCATAACCCTTTCAATTTTGCAGCTAAAAATCCAAATGATGGCTTATTTTTGCGTCGCCAATTCTACTTTGTAATGACATCAGTCATTTTACCCAAAAATCGGCGAATCGAAAAAAAAAATCATTGTGCGACAAAATTGAAGAAAGAATGCCATTTTGTAACTTTTGGGGGCTTCCGTTTCTTCACTTTTTTTTTTCCCACTTTCTTTTTGCAATGTTATAGCTCCCATAGGGGGCTATAACACTGCACACACTGATCTTTTACATTGATTAATGGTTTATCATAGGAAATCATTGATCAATGATTCTGCCGCTTGACTGCTCATGACTGGATCTCAGGCACTGAGCAGTCATTCAACGACCGGACAGCATGGAGGAAGGTAGGGACCCTCCTGCTGTCTTTACAGCTGTTTGGGATGCCGCAATTTAATCGCGGTGATCCTGAACAGTCCACTGAGCTAACCGGCAGTGCTTTACTTTCACTTTAGACGCAGCGTTCAACTTTCAACACCACATCTAAAGGGTTAATAGCGCACGGCAACACGATCAGTGCACGCACTATTAGCCACGGGTCCCGTCCGGGCCCGACCCGCTTTATAGAAAGGGAGTGGGCTGAGGGCGTATAGGTACGCCCTCCATCCCCAAGGAGTTAAATTTCACCTCACTAATAAGTGCAAAAAAGTTAATAAATGTAAACAATTATGATGCAAAAAACAAGCCCTCATATGGGTCTGTAGGTGCAAAATTCAAAGCGTTATGATTTTAAGATGGGGATGAGGAGGAAAAAACTAAAGTGCAAAAACTAAATCGCCTGGTCCTTAAAGCGTTACTGTCAGTAGTATATCATGAAAAAAATGAATAAAAAGCGATCAAAAATTCCGATCAATACAAAAATGTTACTGCTAAAAACATCATATCATGGTGCAAAAAATGAGCCCTCATACCGCCCCGTACATGGACAAATAAAAAAAGTTATAGGGGACAGAAGATGACATTTTTAAACGTTTAAATTTTCCTGCGTGTAGTTATGATTTTTCCAGAAGTACAACAATATCAAACCTATAGAAATAGGGTATCATTTTAATCGTATGGACCTACAGAATAAAGATAAGGTGTTATTTTTACCGAAAAATGTACTGCGTAGAAATGGAAGCCCCCAAAAGTTACAAAATGGCATTTTTTCTTAAATTTTGTTGCACAATTAGTTTTTCCGTTTTTGTCGTAGATTTTTGGGTAAAATGACTGATTTCATTACAAAGTAGAATTGGTGGCACAAAAAATAAGCCATCATATGGAATTTTAGGTACAAAATTGAAAGGGTTATGATTTTTAAAAGGTAAGGAGGAAAAAACAAAAGTGTAAAAACTGGAAAAACCCTCCATCCCCAAGGGGTTAAAGGGGTATTCCAGGCCAAAACTTTTTTTTTTCTATATCAACTGGCTCCGGAAAGTTAAACAGATTTGTAAATTACTTCTATTAAAAAATCTTATTCCTTCCAATAGTTATTAACTTCTGAAGTTGAGTTGTTGTTTTCTGTCTAACTGCTCTCTGATTACTCACGTCCCGGGAGCTGTGCAGTTCCTATGGGGATATTCTCCCATCATGCACAGCTCCCGGGACGTGACATCATCATTGAGCAGTCAGACAGAAAACTTCAGAAGCTAATAACTATTGGAAGGATTAAAAATTTTTAATAGAAGTAAGTTACAAATCTGTTTCACTTTCCGGAGCCAGTTGATATATATAAAAAAAGGTTTTGCCTGGAATACCCCTTTAAGGAAGTATAAAATGAAAAAAAAAAAAAGTAGTTTCTAATGACAATAACGCTTTAAGGCCAAAATGGGCTTCGTCCTTAAGGGGTTAATACAAATGAAGCCAAAATGGAAAGCCATATGTGAAAAAATAAGTATACCCCATGAATCAATAGCGTGTAGAACCACCTTTTAGCATTTATCTTATAACTGTAGAACCAGAAATGTAATGCTTGGGGTTTTTGCAATTTCTCTAAGCTTTTCGGTCTGACCTTTGGGTGAATTTGCTGCAACGTCCACTCCTGAGAAGATTGGCAGCTGTCTTGAATGTTTTCCCTCATGAATAATCTTTCGCACTGTAGCTTCAAGCTAGACTGAAAGACGGCAACAATTGTTCCTCTAAGATCAATGCTGATGTCTTTCCTCTTTGGCATTGTGTCTGAATGATCCATATTAGGAAACTCGTAAAATATTTGCCTTTATAGATGTGATCACACTTATGGTTGATAAATTTATCAAGAGAATTTGACTAGCATCACATGGCTGCTACTTTCATTCTTAAAGGAGAACTACAGCGCAACTTTTAACCTCCCCTGTGCCCGGGATGCAAAAACTTTTCTATCTTCCACTTCTATGTAAACTTCTTTAACGCCTGGTCTACTTTTGCCGAATCAGCTATCTCTCTACTTGACTCCTTTTTCACACTATACAGAAACTGACTCAAATGGTCCCCTGATGCTTATATATAATGGCAGCTACTCTCTTAACTCCTGGATCTTTCTGCAAAATTTGTTTCTGTAGATCACCAATCATTGCTTCATTGTATTTGCCTTAACGGAATTCTATCAGCAGTTTTAAGGCATCAAAACTTCTGACAGCCCCATAAAGATGATAGGAATGAAAGAATACCTCAAGTCATAGTAATGCAGCTTATATGACCGAGAAAACCACTATTTGATGCCCTGGCCTACACTGCGAGTGTCCAAGAGGCGGAGTCTTCTTGTTCTGTGCACATAGCTTGCTGTATTAGGTGTTTTTGCTAACCCCCTCCCCCAGCCTTGATTGACTGCTCTAGCAGTCTGGCACATGGCTGCTTGTGTTATTTTCTTGGTCATGCAAGTTACATGACCAAGACTTCAGGTATGCTTCCACTTCCCTCCTAGATGTCTTTATGGGGCTGTCAGCAGTCTTGGGGCTCCAAACAAAATCCACTCTTTAGGCCACCATCGGACTAATGAACCCTATAAATGAGTGCGTATATTGCAAGCATATGCACATGCTATACGTATTGCTAAAAGGTAAACTAACATGGGCATACAATGTAAGACATTAATAAATGTAACAAGGCTAGAGCATCATGACTTAAATACGAAGTATAGAGATTCAGAGAGAAATGAGTTCTCATGAACTATTCTACTTGAGATGCTTCTAAAAAGTCTTATTTAGAGTGAGTTGTCTTAGTCGTGAACTCCAAGGTCAGCAGAAGGGAAGCAATCATGATGATAATATTGAACAACACTTATTGCTTGTAGCTGTTGTTGCAGTATCTCAACGGCAGTAGTGTTTGGCAGATGTTAAATGAAGACACTCCGGGTGGTAACTTGGGGGCAAAAACAGACCACAATTTTTAGTTCTTCATGCAACATTCTAAATATCTTGAAGCCATTTATTCAAATTGATGGTGCCATATATTACTACCTTGTAAGAACTATGGAATAGCAAAAAATAATGGTCAGTTTCTGGGGTAAAATCAAAGCATTGGTCAGGTGCTTAGAAATCCCCCAAGATACTTTAAGGCATAATTGACTAAACGTTCTATTTTTTTGCTTTGTTCTATTATTCAAGAGTAAAAATGCCTTTTTATTGCAAAGTATAGTTATACTTTGTATAGTGGAATGCATTGAGAGACTTGCCCTTTAAATTGTCATTGTTTTGACCCCCAATTTGTTTAAAAATTTCACTCCAAGTGTTCTTCTGGTAAAGGGGGCTTAGTCTTCGGCAAATCCAGCTTTATTGCAATTTACGCTAGAGACTTTGAAGCTAGTATAGATTTCCAAGCTTGGCACATAGACAGCCACTGAGGTCTCTGATTTAAGAGGACCTAATAAATTATGCAAGTCAGAAGCCAGAAGGATTTTACTTTAATAAATACTATCAAAAGTGAAGAGCCATTGAGGACCAGTACCAAGACCCCTTCTGATCATTGGTTATAGCTGGGTGACGTGTGCAGCGTGTACTTCACTCACTGTTTCGGCAATCAATGCAGGACTTATGCTCTGTAGACTATAATAAAGACCATCTTCAGCTATAAATTTTTATTCCTGGTTTTAACTAGTGATCGGAGGGGGTCTTAGCACTGAGCGACATGTCAGAGGTTAATTTAAATTACAGTAATGCATTTTAAAACGCCAGTCTTAGTAAATTCCCTGACAGCATTTTTGTCAGTATTTGGTAAGTATTTTGTACCTCATTTTGGTCAGTATTTTTATCCAAAACAAAAAGTGGAACCGACACAGAGAAAAACTATAATTGAATGACTGACACTTTTGCCCTCCTGGTTTTAGATAAAAATACTGACTAAAATAAGCTCCAGATTGAGGATCAAATAATAGTCAAATATTACTTTTTATATTTTTATTTTTGTCTCTTTTCAATCAAGTGGTGACATATTAATCTGAAAAAATGTGCTGGTAAACCACTTTATTCTGTACTACAGATAACCTATGAGCCCAATATAGAACAGCATGTACTACTCTGTGTTATTTTAGGAAATGATAGTAGATAAATAAAGCTACTGGTTAAAAAAAATGGGGGGGGAAATGAGTGTCCCCCATATATCCCTTGTTCTGGTATTTTAACTAATGCTACTGTGCTTCTTTAATACTATGTATTGAAAAAGATTTCTGAAATGTTGGAAACAATTCTTTCTGTGGCAAATATGGATCATACGCGTAGTATATTTATTGTTAAAGTCAAAAGATGTTTGAATTATTTAATTGTAGTGTTTATTCTCAAGGACCAGTAAAAATGTGAAAAGTTCTAATACAGACGTTCTTTATATTGCGGTATTAAAGGGGTACTCTGACATCAGGTAAAAAAAGAATTGTACAGTGCATTTAGCATTGCTTACCTGTCTGCACCATTTGTTTTGTGGGTATGTTATCTTCTCATCTATTAGGGCCTGTCACTGCTGCCTGGTTAAGCAGTTGCTAAGAACTACAATTCTAAGAATGCCTTGCTTTCACTCAACTCTTCATCACAGCCCTCTCATAGCATTCCTGCCAGTTCCCTACCCAGAGCTGGTAAAGAACATTTAAGTACTCGGCACACTTTTCCTCTGCAGTCAGTAAATCTGCAGGACCTGCTGTATTCATTACCTGCCTGCTTCGCTGCCTTTGGCATTGCTCAGCACAATGCAACTTGCTGTAAATACACATATAAGTAACACAATGGTTTACCATAGATTCTTGCATTAATATTGTCTTTAACAAAAGATTTCTTTAAACATAGATAAAGTCTCATGCAAAGAGTAAAAGAAAAGAGAGCCACTACTGAGTTCTAGAAGGTACTGGGGGGGGGGGGGGGTGCCCAACAAGCAGAAACTCTAGTCCAAATGTAAATATACAAAAGAATACATATCCACGGCACTCGGCATCAGATCATGTTTCCTTATTGCAATCAAAGGGAGTGACAAATGAGGCTGACCTTTCAGCTGCTTAGTGCCACTTCTCCATATCCCTGGAATCTTTACGATACCACCCTCTTTAGTACACTTTATTCAGTAAAGACATATACATATTTTATACACAATTATGACAATTAATAGCAATGAAAGGTGATATAATCCATTATATTAGTGCATCTCTTGCTTCAATGCATATGGAAACATAGCAAATTAAAGTGTGTGTAAGAAATTAACGGCATAGGACGCTAATATCACTCCTGTCCTTATTGCATGAACTAAACAAGATCACTGTCAAGTGCAAGTACAGTCATAGCCGTAAATGTTGGCACCCCTGACATTTTTCAAGAAAATGAAGTGTTTCTCACAGAAAAGCATTGCAGTATCACATGTTTTGCTATACATATGTTTATTCACTTTGTGTGTATTGGAACTAAACCAAAAAAGGAAGGAATAAAAGCAAATTGGACATAATGTCACACGAAACTCCAAAAATGGTCTGGATAAAATAATTGGCACCCTTAACTTAATATTTGCACACCCTTTGGAAAAAATTACTATCAGTCGCTTCCTATAACTATCAATAAGCTTCTTACACCTCTCAGACGGAATGTTGGACCACTTGTAAGGTTCTAACGATAACGGCAGAGGAGAGGTGAATCCACTGTCCTATGTGGACTATGACTGAACAGTACCAGGGAACGGAGTCTATGGTGCCGCTGTTTTTTTCTAGAACCCGCCGCAAAGTGGGATGGACTTGCAGCTGCAGGCGGCACCCAGGTCGCTACCCCTGACACGATCCGTACACACAGGTTGTCCAGGTGATGCTTGGCACAGAAGAAGGCGAAGTCAGACGAAGCACGGGTCAGGAGGCAGGCAGTAAAGTAGCGTAATCAGGTCACAGGCACAAGGTCAGGAGGCAGGCGGAAAAGGAGCAAGGTCAGGTCACAAGCAAAGGGTCAGGAACAGTATATGGCACACACAAAGTAATGCTTTCTCTTAGGCACCAAGATCCGGCAAGGGTTAAAAGGAAATGCCCTAGAAGGTGGGGGCGCGTGTGCCGGCGGACACAGGGAGCAGAGGAGCAGGGAGGTGAGTGGATGCTCGGGACTCAGATGCGGGCGCGTCCCGCATAGCGAGTCCCGGAGCCGTTGGGGGGCACAAGATGGGGAGCCCTCACAGCCAGATGGAACGGCCGGAGCATTGCCCCTAGCAACGCCAGGGACACACGTGCGCATCCCGCACTGCGAGTCCCTAGTAGGGCAGAAACAGAGGAGGGGGAGCGCTCACAGCCAGGATGCCCCTAACACTAAGCTTCTTTTGCAAACTGCTCCAGGTCTTTCTTATTGGAAGGGTGCCTACTCCCAACAGCAATTTTAACTCCAAAAATGGGCTGGACATAATTTTTGGCACCCTTTCAAAATTTTGGAAAAATAAGATTGTTTCAAGCATGTGATGCTCCTTTAAACTCACCTGGGGCAAAATAACAGGTGTGGGCAATATAAAAATCACACCTGAAAGCAGATAAAAGGAGAGAAGTTCACTTAGTATTTGCATTGTGTGTCTGTGTGCCACACTAAGCATGCACAACAGAAAGAGGAGAAACGAACTGTCTGAGCACTTGAGAACCAAAATTGTGGAAAATATCAACAATCTCAAGGTTAAAAGTCAATCTCCAGAGATCTAGATTTGCCTTTGTCCACAGTGTGCAACATTATCAAGAAGTTGGCAACCCATGGCACTGTAGATAATCGGCCTGGACGGAAGAGAAAAATTGATAAAAGGTGTAAACGCAGGATAGTTCGGATGGTGGATAACCAGCCCCAAACAAGTTCCAAAGATATTCAAGCTGTCCTGCAGGCGCAGGGAGCATCAGTGTCAGCACAAACTATCCGTCAACATTTAAATTAAATGAAACACTATGGCAGGAGACATTAAAAAGCAAGACTACATTTTGCCAAAATGAACTTGAGTAAGCCAAAATCTTTCTGGTAAAACGTCTTGTGGACAGATGAGACCAAGATAGAGCTTTTTGGTAAAACACATTCTACTGTTTACCAAAAACGGAATGAGGCCTACAAAGAAAAGAACACAGTACCTACAGTGAAATATGGTGGAGGTTCAATTATGTTTTGGAGTTGTTTTGCTGCCTCTGGCACTGGGTGCCTTGAATGTGTGCAAAATGTATTCTATGGAGAGAAAGATAGAGCAGAGCTCCTCATAGGGCAATACGTTTGGAACAATGTAAATATGTATAAGGTGAGGCAGTAAAACAAGTAAGTAGTCTCGCTCACCTTGTACTGTTGTGTATATAGACACAACAGCAATAAGCGCGTGGTTCAAAGTGATGGTGGAGCAGCTTCCTGGAATCGGCAGCAGGTGAAACCTGTCCGAGGTATATGATGCAAGTACTGGCGCTAGGCAGGAAAGGTACCAGGTTCTATAGCGCAATCCACCACTCAGGCAACTTCTTTGGATAAAAGGTTCGATTTATTTAGCCAAAAACATAACGCGTTGCGAAGGTTTAGACCCTCTTCATCAGATGTACAGGCAATGTATGACCATGGTTAAACAGAGCAGGTTTAAATGCAAGACAAGGGCGCCAAAAAACCACTAGGCTCCGCCCCCTAGTGGGCGTGGGGACTGACTTGCATACATAGAATCAAGCTAAGTTAAAAGATACTTCAAAATAGCATTCAATCATGCTGCGGTAAAGTCTATACAATAAATACTATATATAGTTTAAAAAGGACTGGTTATAAGGTACGTTGGAAATAACAGTGTGTGTCTGTCGGCGTTCAGCTTTCATTAGCGGAACCGCCGGCAGTGTGCGCATGCGCGAACTCGGGAAGTTAATAATGATGACGGAAACCTAGTAGCAAAATGTAGCGGCACGGCATGTGTGCCGCTGGTACATTGTGTCAGCTTATAGGGAATGAGTGGGCTGCGGGGCACCACCCGAAACACCGTAAATGATGGAATGGATTATGTTAAGATAAAATGGAATAGAGGAAATGTATGAATGAATGATGATGGGGCCAATGTGGAGCTGCACCCATACATATATATATATATATATGTATACACTTACACATAGAACATAGGCACTACATCCTGCACACTATACTTATGTAGTGCCTATGTTCTATGTGTAAGTGTATATATATATATGTATGGGTGCAGCTCCACATTGGCCCCATCATCATTCATTCATACATTTCCTCTATTCCATTTTATCTTAACATAATCCATTCCATCATTTACGGTGTTTCGGGTGGTGCCCCGCAGCCCACTCATTCCCTATAAGCTGACACAATGTACCAGCGGCACACATGCCGTGCCGCTACATTTTGCTACTAGGTTTCCGTCATCATTATTAACTTCCCGAGTTCGCGCATGCGCACACTGCCGGCGGTTCCGCTAATGAAAGCTGAACGCCGACAGACACACACTGCTATTTCCAACGTACCTTATAACCAGTCCTTTTTAAACTATATATAGTATTTATTGTATAGACTTTACCGCAGCATGATTGAATGCTATTTTGAAGTATCTTTTAACTTAGCTTGATTCTATGTATGCAAGTCAGTCCCCATGCCCACTAGGGGGCGGAGCCTAGTGGTTTTTTGGCGCCCTTGTCTTGCATTTAAACCTGCTCTGTTTAACCATGGTCATACATTGCCTGTACATCTGATGAAGAGGGTCTAAACCTTCGCAACGCGTTATGTTTTTGGCTAAATAAATCGAACCTTTTATCCAAAGAAGTTGCCTGAGTGGTGGATTGCGCTATAGAACCTGGTACCTTTCCTGCCTAGCACCAGTACTTGCATCATTGAATGTGTGCAAGGCATCATGAAATCTGAGGATTACCAACAGATTTTGTGTTGCACTGTACAGCCCAGTGTCAAAAAGCTGGGTTTGTGTCCGAGATCTTGGGTCTTCCAGCAGGACTATGACCCCAAACATACGTCAAAAAGCACCCAGAAATGGATGGCAACAAAGCACTGGAGAGTTCTGAAGTGGCCAGCAATGAGTCCAGATCTAAATCCCATTGAACACCTGTGGAGAGAGCTTAACCTCTTAAGGACCCAGCCATTTTACACCTTAGGACCTGGCCATTTTTTGAACATCTGACCAGTGTCACTTTAAACATTAATAACTCTGGAATGCTTTTAGTTATCATTCTGATTCCGAGATTGTTTTTTCGTGACATATTCTACTTTAACATAGTGGTAAAAAAAAATTGTAACTTGCATCCTTTCTTGGTGAAAAATCCCCAAATTTTATTTAAAAAATTTGAAAATTTAGCTTTTTTCTAACTTTGAAGCTCTCTGTTTGTAAGGAAAATGGATATTCAAAATATTTTTTTTTTCACATATACAATATGTCTACTTTATGTTTGCATCATAAAATTGACACATTTTTACTTTTGGAAGACACCAGAGGGCTTCAAAGTTCAGCAGCAATTTTACAATTTTTCACAAAATTTCCAAACTCACTATTTTTCAGGGACCAGTTCAGGTTTGAAGTGGATTTGAAGGGTCTTCATCTTAGAAATACCCCACAAATGACCCCATTATAAAAACTGCACCCCCCAAAGTATTCAAAATGATATTCGGTCAGCCTTTTAACACTTTAGGTGTTTCACAGGAATAGCAGCAAAGTGAAGGAGAAAATTCACAATCTTCATTTTTTACACTCGCATGTTCTTGTAGACCCAATTTTTAAATTTTTACGAGGGGCAAAAGGAGAAAATGTATACTTATATTTGTAGCCCAATTTCTCTCGAGTAAGCAGATACCTCATATGTCTATGTAAAGTGTTCGGCGTTCGCAGTAGAGGGCTCAGAACCGAAGGAGCGACAAGGGGATTTTGGATAGTACGTTTTTCTGAAATGGTTTTTGGGGGGCATGTTGCATTTAGGAAGCCCCTATGGTGCCAGAACAGCAAAAATAAAACACATGCCATACCATTTTGGAAACAAGATCCCTTGAGGAACGTAACAAGGAATTAAGTGAGCCTTAATACCCCACATGTGTTTCACGACTTTTGCATATGTAAAAAAATAAAATTTCACTAAAATGTGTTTCCCCCCAAATTTCACATTTTTGTAAGGGTTAATAGCAAAAAATACCCCCCAAAATTTGAAACCCCATCTCTTCTGAGTATGGAGGTACCCCATAAGTTGACCTGAAGTGCACTACGGGCGAACTACAATGCTCAGAAGAGAAGGAGTCATATTTGGCTTTTTGAGAGCAAATTTTGCTTGGGGGGCATGTCGCATTTAGGAAGCCCCTATGGGGCCAGAACAGCAAAAAAAAAAACACATGGCATACCATTTTGGAAACTAGACCCCTTGAGGAACGTAACAAGGGGTACAGTGAGCATTTACCCCCACTGGTGTCTTTGGAACAGTGGGCTGTATGACATTTTTAATTTGCACAGCCCACTGTTCCAAAGATCTGTCAGACGCCAGTGGGGGTAAATTCTCACTGCACCCCTCATTACATTCCGTGAGGGGTGTAGTTTCCAAAATGGGGTCACATGTGGGGTTTTGTTTTTTTTGCGTTTGTCAAAACCGCTGTAACAATCAGCCACCCCTTCTGGGCCTTGTTGTGCGCCCCCAGAGCACTTTGCGCCCACATATGGGGTATCTCCGTAGTCGGGAGAAATTGCATTACAAATTTTTTCCCCTTTACCTCTTGTCAAAATGAAAAGTATAGGGCAACACCAGCAACCAGCATGCTAGTGTAAACAATTTATTTTTTTACACTAACATGCTGGTGTAGATCCCAACTTCACATTTTCATAAGGGGTGAAAGGAGAAAAAGCCCCCCAAAATTTGTTAGGCAATTTCTCCCGAGTACGGCGATACCCCATATGTGGCCCTAAACTGTTGCCTTGAAATACGACAGGGCTCCAAAGTGAGAGCGCCATTTGAGGCCTGAATTAGGGATTTGCGTAGGGGTGGACATAGGGGTATTCTACGCCAGTGATTCCCAAACAGGGTGCCTCCAGCTGTTGTAAAACTCCCAGCATGCTTGGACAGTCAACGGCTGTCCAGCAATACTGGGAGTTGTTGTTTTGCAACAGCTGGAGGCTCCATTTTGGAAACAGTGGCGTACCAGACGTTTTTCATTTTTATTGGGGAGGGGGGCTGTGTAGGGGTATGTGTATATGTTGAGTTTTTTACTTTTTATTTTGTGTTAGTGTAGTGTAGTGTTTTTAGGGTACAGTCACATGGGCGGGGGGTTACAGCGAGTTTCCCCCTGCGAGTGTGAGCTGCCGCGCAAAATTTGCTGCATTGCAAACTTGCAGCCTGATACTCACTGTAAGCCCCTGCCCATGTGAATGTACCCTGTACATTCACAGGGGGGGGGGGGGGATCTCCAGCTGTTGCAAAACTACAACTCCCAGCATGCACAGTCTATCAGTGCATGCTGGTAGTTATAGTTTTGCAACAGCTGGAGGCACACGGGTTGGGAAACACTGAGTTAGGAAACAGACAATGTTTCCCAACCAGTGTGCCTCCAGTTGTTGCAAAACCACTACTCCCAAACATTCTCAGGCATGCTGGAAGTAGTAGTTCGGCAACATCTTTAGAGCCAGATGTTGCCGAACTACAACTCCCAGCATGCTTGGAGTTGTAGTTTTGCAACACCTGGAGGACTACAGTTTGCAGACCACTAATACAGTGGTTCCCAATCTGTGCCCTTCCAGATGTTGCAAAACTACAACTCCCAGTATGCCAAAACTGTCCAGGCATGCTGGGAGTTGTAGTTCTGCAACATCTGAAGGGCCAGATGTTACAGAACTACAACTCCCAGCATGCCTGGACAGTAAGGGCATGCTGAGGATGTGTAGTTTTGCAACATCTGGAAGGGCACAGTGGTCCCAAAACTGTGGACCTCCAGATGTTGCAAAACTGCAACTCCCAGCATGCCCAGACGCCAAGGGCTGTCTGGGCATGCTGGGAGTTGTAGTATACAGGGTCCCAATACAGCAATGCATGTCGCTTTACGGCGACGTGCATTGCTGTAAAGGGCCCGACCGCGGCTGAAGATCCACTCACCTGTCGCCGCCGCCGCCGTCTTCATCGCCGGGATCTGGGTCTTCAGGGACGAGGTAAGTACTCCCCCGTCCCCCGCCGCGTCCTCCGGTCTTTCTCCCGTCCTCTCCGGACTTCAAGGGGCCGGGCAGGGCGGGAGGAAGTAACCGCCCCCCTCCCCTGCGATTGGTCGGTTAACTAACTGAAGAATCGCAGGGGATCGGAGGAGGTGGCAGGCTTGCCACCTCGCTCCTATACTTTAGCATGGTCCTGGCTGTCTGTGACAGACAGTAAGAGAGACCTGGAGCAGTTTGCAATGGAAGAGTAGTGTTAGGGGCATCCTGGCTGTGAGTGCTCCCCCTCCTCTGTTTCTGCCCTACCAGGGATGTGCACGTGTGTCCCGGGCGTTGCTAGGTGCAATGCTCCGGCTGTTCCATCTGGCTGTGAGGGCTCCCCATCTTGTGCCCCCGACGGCTCCAGGACTCGCTATGCGGAACGCACCCGCATCTGAGTCCCGAGCGTCCACTCACCTCCCCATTCCTCTGCTCCCTGTGTCCGCCGGCACGCATGCCCCCACCTCCTAGGGCACTTCCTTTTAACCCTTGCCGGATCTTGGTGCCTTGTGCCTAAGAGAAAGCATTACCTTGTGTGTGCCATATACTGTTCCTGACCCTTCGCTTGTGACCTGACCTTGCTCCTTTTCCGCCTGCCTCCTGACCTTGTGCCTGTGACCTGACTACGCTACTTTGCTGCCTGCCTCCTGACCAGTGCTTCGTCTAACTTCACCTTCTTCTGTGCCAAGCATCACCTGGACAACCTGTGTGTACGGATCGTGTCAGGGGTAGCGACCTGGGTGCCGCCTGCAGCTGCAAGTCCATCCCGCTTTGCGGCGGGCTCTAGAAAAAACCAGCGGCACATTAGACTTCGCTCCAGGGTACTGTTCAGTCATAGTCCACACAGGACAATGGATCCACCTCTCCTCTGCCGTTATGGTTAGAACCTTACAAGTGGTCCAACATTCCGGCTGAGAGGTGTAAGAAGCTTATTGATGGTTATAGGAAGCGACTGATTTCAGTTATTTTTTCCAAAGGGTGTGCAAATATTAAGTTAAGTTAAGGGTGCCAATAATTTTATCCAGCCCATTTTTGGAGTTTCGTGTGACATTATGTCCAATTTGCTTTTTTTCCTCCCTTTTTTGGTTTAGTTCCAATACACACAACGGGAATAAACATGTGTATAGCAAAACATGTGTTACTGCAATCCTTTTTATTGAAAAATTTCAGGAATGCCAACATTTAAGGCCATGACTGTATCTTCTGCCTTTGATTTCTGAATTGTTAGACCATGTGTACCAAGTTGGATCTGCAAGGAGCGTATAACCTGATCCGCATCTGTGAAGGCGCAGGGTGGAAGACTACGAATGCCTGATCATGCTTTTAAGGCTGTGTAATGCTCCTGCAGTGTTTCAAGAGTTTGTGAATTACATCTTCCAGGACTTGTACAACTGCATAGTGGTGTATCTGGACGATATTGTGTCTACTCTCCCAAAATGCCCACTCACCAAAAGCAAGTTTGCCTTGTCTAACAGTAATTGAGGGAAAGTGGATTGTATGCCAGGCTTAAAAAGTGTGTTTGAATGATCCACCTTGCCCTCCATATATCTCTATGGGAGAGCCGGCTATCTTTGGCTCTCCCATAGAGATATATAGAGGGAGCGTGTTGGACGCTGCTTCAGGCGGGGGTCGAGACGCGCCGCTCCTGGAGAAAGTCAAGGCCCCATACGAGAGATTGCAGGTGTCCCAGCAGTCTGACCCCCGCGATTTAAAACTTATCCCCTATCCTTTGGATAGTTAAGTTTTTCAGCATGCAATATCTCCTTTAATAAAAGTCTGGCTGGATACCCAGCTTATATATTTGTTGTGCACTGAAATATCCGAACAAAGCTCATTAAAGGGGTACTCCGGTGAAAAACTTTTTTTTTTTTAAATCAACTGGTGCCAGAAAGTTAAAGGGGTATTCCAGGCAAAACCTTTTTTTATATAGATCAACTGGCTCTGGAAAGTTAAACAGATTTGTAAATTACTTCCAATAGTTACTAGCTTCTGAAGTTTTCTAACTGCTCAATGATGATGTCATGACCCGGGAGCTGTGCATGATGGGAAAATATCCCAATAGGAACTGCACAGCTCCCGGGACGTGAGTCATCAGAGAGCAGTTAGACAGAAAACAACAACTCAACTTCAGAAGCTAATAACTATTGGAAGGATTAAGATTTTTTAATAGAAGTAATTTACAAATCTGT